>NW_016165260.1:9149-14496 GCF_001687245.7 Rhagoletis zephyria | reverse complement strand
GCGGGTAGAGTTTCGCTATATGGGCTCGATGTAGAGTTGCATCGCAACCGGTCGCCAGACCGAGACTACGGTAGAGGCGCCAGAACCAGACTAGAGGTGGTTTGTGCGTCCGCCCCATACCGCCGATAGGTACCGAATATGCTAGCATTTTGGGGCACTAATCAACGCATTGATGCGCTGTGCTTCCGAGCACCGTGTTATTGAGTCATGATTGGCAGGTACCCACGTTAAACCCATGTGACCACCGGTGGTTGATGCTGATAAAATGAGTATCGCGCTTTTAATGGTGGAATTATGCACTTAGATGTAGGACGACGTAATCAATGATTAGACAGCTGGTTGTGTAGGCAATGAAAGAAAAACGCCGAATAGTGGCAAGTGGCTTCAAGTAGCTAGAAGTTATATAGGCAAGCATATGACCTGAATGGCCAGACATGAATTCAAATGATTACGTAAAAAACGACTACCAAAATTAAAAAAGGTGTGATTACCAGATACTTATAAAATTTGATTTGAAAACATCTGTATACGGCTTCGCAAAGCAGTAGAAGGTTAGAAATTAAGCATTAATTTCAAATAGTTGTGATCTAGTCCCGAAATAGTTCTGAACAGGTCTAAAAACGTTCCTAAAATGATCTCGAACTAGTCCCGAAAAAACCCCAATAAGTCCCGAAATAGTCCAGAGCTAGTCCAAAAACTGTCCACAAATACTTGTGACCTAGTCCCATAATGTTCTTGAACAGGCCCCAAAACGCTCCTGAATTGATCCCAAACTAGGCCCGAAATGGACCTGAAATACAATATTCTGGTGGTTTACAAAAGAAGGAATACAGATTTTCTGCTAGAATAACGCAAATTTTACCCATACCAGGAGCTCAGTTAGAGAAAATTTAAAGAAAACAAGTAAGAGCAGTGGAGCTTCATTCATGTCATCAATATCAAGGAATTTAACTCCGATCTATACCTGCTTTTTAATTAGTTGTTTGGGAGCTAAACATTTTACTAAATTAATTTTGTCTGTGCACTTTTTATTTACAATAAGCAATTAGGAGAAGCAATTATTTGATGAAGGAGGTATATAGCACAAACATATATCTTTCTCAGTAGACATTGCATGATTAATTTGTAAATACTGTTTAGCTCACAAAATTGCATGGTTCTGGTTGTCGAAATAAATGAATTTTAAACTAAAACCCTACACTAAAAATCAGTTGTAAGGGCACTGAAATCTACAGAGGCCCGTTCTTTCTCATTTGCACTTTAGTGCGAAAGTTTACGTTGTAGTTGAATCAATGCAGTGGCTATAACGAAAAAATCGTATACCTTAATGAATGATCAGAAGAAGAAAAAGGGAAGCAGCTTTTCGTAAAACCTGATAAGCGAATAATAGGCAACAGCTGATAACAAAAATCGAGGCACAGTTTGGTTTTAGAAAGAGACGGTCTACAATGGATGCGGCCATGCTAGTGACGCAGTTGGCAGAAGAGGCGATCAGTGGAGTGAGATGGAAAGGGGGAAACAAAAGAATACTGCTTGCTAATTACGTTAGACGTTAAAACGCGATCAATACCGCAAATTGGAAGAAAATCGCTGACGCTCCTCGTGGTTTTGAAATCCCAAAATATCTGCGGAGAAAAGTAAACAGTTACCTGACAGATAAGGTACTTATCTACGATGCGAATGAAGGGGTCAAGGAATACGAAGTTACTGGTGGAGTGCCTCAAGGATCTGTTCTGGGTCCGTTACTTTGGAACGTATTGTACGATGGCATTCTGCGACTGGAAATATCCTTGGGTGTGAAAATTATTGGCTTTGTAGACGATATTGCAGTTTTAGTCGTAGCCAAGCATATAATGGAGGTGAAGCGTAAGGCAAACTCCACGATTTCGAAAACCCAGACATGGCTAGCGGAGGTGGGCCTGAAGTTAGCGCAACAAAAACATGAAATCGTCTCAAAAGCTGCCCTTAAATACCTAGGAATTATGTTCGATGCTATACTGAAATTTAAAACACACGTAGAATATGCAGTAGAGAAAGCAGAAAACGTGGCAGCGGCTCTATCAAGACTTATGGTGACCACGGGAGGACCTAGGAAACAAAGCAGACAGCCGTACGCACAAGTGGTGCGAAGTAGCCTCCTCTACAGTATACCTATCTGGTCAGTTGCGCTCGAGAAAGCTTCATACGTACGAGAGGCAAGATCGATGTACCGTCTCTGCACCGTTATAGTGTGTAGCGCGTTCCGAACAACGTCGGAGGAAGCAGCGTTTGTAATACCTGGGCTCTGCCCAATTAAAATTTTGGCGAGAGAGGTGGCTGTAACCGCAGTGATTACGACGAGTCGTGACGCGGCGAAGCAAAATTGTTTGCAGAGGTGGCAGAGTCAATGGAGCACTTCAGGTAAAGGACGCTGGACATACCGCCGAATTTCTTTACGAAGCGGTGAAGTGGACTTCCCCTTAACCCAAATACTAACGGGACATGGTTGTTTTAAATCTTACTTGTTCTATGTAAGCGACGTTATTGAAGACGCTGAACACTGTTTTTTCGTTGAGCATGAAGATGGGGTGGCCACTTTCTGTTGAAAACCTAGTGGATACTATGCTCGAGTCAGAAGAACACTGGTCCGTTGTTTGCAATATGGCAAAGAGAATTTTAACTAAACTGCGTCACGCGGAATCAATCCGCAGGTTTTGATAGAAAGACAATAGGTCGCTCCCCTTCCGCGAAGTAATACCTAACAGTAGTTCCACGGAGCGAGGGATGTGGAGAGAAGGGGTGGGTTTTTAGTGCGGTAAGTCGAAAGGTTAGTTCTTCACTTTTCGGCTTTCAAAGCTTTGTGCCACCTCTAGAAGAAAAAAACACGCTCTGTGGCCATTAATGTCTTAATCATAACCCCCACTCCATGTCGAGATAACTAGCTACGTGTCACCTGAGAATGAATTTTCAATTATAATCTCTCCTTCTCTAGCTGTGGGGNAGAAAAAAACACGCTCTGTGGCCATTAATGTCTTAATCATAACCCCCACTTCATGTCGAGATAACTAGCTACGTGTCACCTGAGAATGAATTTTCAATTATAATCTCTCCTTCTCTAGCTGTGGGGTTTTTTTTTATAATTCTCTACTTTTTTATACAAAATATGTAGTTGGTTCAGGAAAACAATTTGCTTTTCGATGGAAACGCAAAATATTGTTTTTTTTTTTTTTTTTAACTCAGCTAATTGAAACAATGGCTGTTCGCCGCATATTTCCATATTAAAGGCGGAGTTCGTACAAGGGTCATAGTCGATGAAATAAGCAAATGAAATTTCATATTACTTTGAGAATGTATTTAAGTACCGTTATGTATGACTGAGGCATCAGTTAGTGGGAAAATTACGAGGCAATCAGCTGTTCAAACAATAAAAGTGGTATGGTAGTATTATGCATAGCAGAAGTTATAATTTAACAGCCTGGGCTATGACAGACACAGACCAAGTACATAATACTAATTGCTGTCCAAGCATTTATGAATGCCACGTCATGACTATCGTAGCATAACAAGGGCCACTGCCAGTAATAACATTTGCTAAGACCCCCGCAAAATGGTTTCCGCAATATAAAAACAATCAGTGATAAACAAGCTTAAATCATTTCTTTAGCAATTACAGAGCAATGCTTGCTCAACCCCTCATGCTCATGGATATCGGAGGTGTACGCGGCTAATGTAAAAATCAATTATGATCGCTTCTTCGCTGTGCAGCCAAATACTTAAGATTTCCCGAGAGGATTCAGACGGAAAAGGAGCATCCGTTTGCTGCTTACTTTTTGATGAGGAATCATTCAGCTGATTGTGTAGATGAGGAGCTGGCGCTGAATTTCGAGCTGTCACTGCTGCAACTAAACGAGCGCAACCACGTGTATGTACGTCATGGTGGCAATACCAGCATCTTGGCTATAGTGTTCATGAAGGATCTCACCGACAAAGATTAATTGCTGAAATTCGCAGTAAATCTACAGCATATTCGCACCAGACGCATTTTGGCGTTACACAACAGGGATCTTTCATCCACTACCAAATCGGATATTGTAACATTTTTTAAACTCTGCGAGCAATTGAAATTTCTTAATGTTGCGCTGTTACATCGCGATTTCGATGCCACACACGTTTATCATTCCTTCAATTAATTGGAAATTCATGACTTATGCTCCTCCGGCCTTTATATCCGAATCGGTTGGCAAATGTGTGCGGAAAGGAATTACGCATTCTGTTGGACCAAATTAAGCCAACTTCAATGCTGCGTGTTGGTGAAGACAATGTAATTTATAAATACGAATATTTGTCTTACCTTGTTGAAGGATTTGCTGAAAAGTATAACTTCAGGTTTGTGTTTCCCGGTTCCGGGAAACGGGAGTATAGATAACGAATGGAATACATTTTTAAATTAAATGTATCCTATGGAAAAATGTTTATGAATATTTTTTTAAAAAATTGCAGACATTTGAAATTAACTTTAAGTATTTTCCAAAAAAGTGGAAGCATTCAAACGGGAAATTATTTTTATTTCATTTTTAAACATAAATAAATAAAAAACCAGAGCTTGTTTAAAAAATTTTTATTTAAAAAAAAGAAACTTAAAATCGGTTCATATTTGGGCTCACAAAATTCATTTGTCAACAGCAACCATTTTTGCCCCACTGTGCGCTGCCAGAGTTTGCGTGGGTTTGGATGGCATATGGTGTAGGTATGGGATTGAGTTTCTTTGCATTCTTGTTGGATTTATACTGGATTTGTTTGGCTCGAGGTGCAAAAAAACTTTGGAAAAAATGTGTAAGGCATCGATAGTGTAAGGTTATTGGTTGATGGTTTTAATTATGCGCCCTATTCATCTAATCTCGATATTAAAATACCTATTCACATGTTTATGCTCATGTATTCAAAATTAAGTATGTACATTGATAGAATATAATAGTTCTAATCTAAATATAAGAATTGTTGCGGAATATGTCTTTGACTGCACTAAGAGGTGAGTAAATAAGCTACTGCTTATTTATCAAGGAATGAAACCGATTCAAAATAACGTTCCGGTTTGGGTTTCGGTTTTGCCAAGTGTTTCGGTTTCGGTTTTGGTTTCGTTCTTCAAAATTTATTTCGGTTTTGGTTTCGGTTTCGTTCCGGTTTCGGTTTTTCACAGAAATTTTGTTGATATTATTTAAATCACAATGTCTTAAAGGTTGAGGAAAGAAAATTGAAAATTACAGTTCACTGATAATATCAACACTAGGTTCTTTCCCTAACAATCCGGACCGGATTTGGTATTTAGAGAATAAGAGAAACATTTTCTTTCAAAAATGGAACACAGTCA
>NW_016165260.1:8863-9015 GCF_001687245.7 Rhagoletis zephyria | reverse complement strand
AGAAGTACGGGAACGCAAAAACCACATTTCGTGCCCACAAGTCTAGAAACAGCTGATTCACGTTTTTTCTTGTTTTTGTCACTTATACCATGTTCTGACCGACATCAGAAACATGTTTTCGTTCCTAAAACTGGTTTTCGATCTAAAACTTG
>NW_016165260.1:0-7602 GCF_001687245.7 Rhagoletis zephyria | reverse complement strand
TTAACAGTGTTGGGTAGCTAGTTAAGTGGTTTATTAAAACTAAATTACAACTTGACGATTTTTACTGGGAGGGTCCCATCCAAAGAATTTGCCACAGGCCTCAGATGGTATAGTTACGCGACTGCGCTTTGCCTTTCTTCCTGTTTTCGCATTGTTAACTTATATGTCCACATGCTCCACAGCTGTAACATTTTATATGTTTGCGCTTATCATAACCTCTTTGTCCATTTCTTCTGTCATGTAACATGGCGGCAAAATCGAAATCAAATCGACATGTATAGTCACATCCACTTCGCGGAGACTTTCAACTATGGCACAACATTGATGTATCGCGAAGTTATCGCTCAGTTAAAACTGGAAACGCTCCAATTTTTTTTAAAGGCAAACCTTTCTGGTAGGACCGCTGGCATTGTGTACTGCTTTGAGCTTCTCCTTCTGTCATTTTGACGTTTTGCAACCTTTTTAACCGACTTCCAAAAAAGGAGGAGGTTATCAGTTCGTCGGAATATTTTTGTTTGTTTTTTGTTTGTTACCGCATAACGATGGACCACGTCAACCGATTTCGATAATTCTTTTTGCATCGGAAAGGTAGTGTCTCAGAGGTGGTGCCATATTAATCTGGTTTAGATCCGATCATTGGATCATGAAATATACATATATATATATATATATAGTTTTTTATGAGAACTGAAGTCGGTTTTGTTTTTTGCTTAAACATTACTTGTTTATGCAGCAGCTCCTATGCTTTGATGTTTAAAATTGCCCACAATGCCACACTGTTTATTCTGATAAATAGCGCCTTCTAAGCCGGTGAACCTTCCAGACATGTGGACTCCACCACGTGCCAAAAATCTGTGGTAATTAGGAGACTCATCACCTGGACACACTACAAAAAATTATTTTCTTCGTCTTCTTTTTCAATGGCGATATTCCATTTAATACAAACTTTTTACGAAATCACAAATTTAGCAATGACACTGCACCCATAATGCTTATTATCCGATTCGAAGAAAAACGCAAAGTTAATAGATTTAATAGAATTTTTAAAATAAAGTCATAAACAAAGCTTAAAGTACAAAGTATACAAACTGGAACTAGCGAAGACAAATATCAATGGGAAAATTATGTAGTAAGCATGAATTAGTATTGCGATAAGTAATAAGCATGCNCTTCCATATATTCTTCGGCAGTCTTTCGGACTTTAAATGCCTTGTTGTATTTTTTCCAAAATTCCTCACCACGAAAGAATTTTACATAACCAACATATCCACTTCCAATTTGTATCTGTAGACCACGCTCAATAACTTGTGAAAATGTCTCAATAGGACTATCATTTGGTGGCACTGTTAGCCATTTCACCATATTTGTGGAAAATAAATTGGCCATGTAACCTCCTAACACGATGACTAGTACGAAAATTAGGCGCCGACTCCAGAATTTGGTTCGAAAGATTGTCAGAGGTTGGCAGAATAAACCGCGCATCAGGTCCATGTTCCAAGGAGCTATCACCAACAACAAAAGGGAGCGATCACAACGTAAAGCCCTGCGTTCCATTTTTTCTTGTAGGGCATATAAAAAGCAAAGCAACCAAATAATGCCGAAGAGTGCGGTTATAACGGTGGGACGGAAAACTTTGATGAAGAATTGATATGTTTCGTGCGGTGGTTCCACCGGCAACATAGTCACCCATTGAATAAATTCAACTGGGTATATGAACTTATGTAAATTCTTTTCCATTTGCGGGCTCAATAAAGTTGAACCCACATCGATAGTACCATCGAGCAATGCTTGACGAATACTTGCTCTCTTTACACTATCTTTAGTAGACTCATTAAAATTAGTTGCCATTTGAAGAGTGAAGTTATACTTTTCAGCGAATGTTGCTATAAACAAAGCAACGTATCCGGCTATGCGAACAGCACCGTTCTTGTCTTTACGCGTAATTGAAGATGGTGGAATTTGATCCAGCAGGGTTCGTAATGCCTTTCCGCCTGCATTAGCCAACCGATTCGGATAGATGGGTGTGTCGAAGCGCATATCACGAGTTTCCAATTCGAACACCGGAAATTGGTTGAAGGAATGATAGATGTGTGTGGCAGCGAAATCGCGATGTATCAGCGCAACATTAAGAAATTTCAGTTGCTCGCAGTTTTGGAAAAATTTCACAATATCCGATTTGACAGAAGATGCGAGATCCCGGTTGTGTATAGCCAAAATGCGTCTGGTGCGAATATGCAGTAGATCCTCAGCAAATTTCAGTAGAAAATCCTTATCGGTGAGATCCTTCATGCACACTATAGCCAAGATGTAGCTATTGCCTGTTCCACGCACATAAGCCGGATGGTTCCTATCCAACTGCAGCAATGGCAGCTCGAAAATCAATGGTAACTGCTCATCTACACAATCGGCTGGATGATTCCTCAACAAAAAGTATCCAACAAATGCACTCTCCGTTTGCACTNCGATAAACCTGAACTCAAGAATATTAAAAAGAGCAAAGTCCGAAGATACATGGCTCCGCAGTTACTTCAAATTGGTTTGATTAGGTTTGATTCTGTTTGCTTTTATATGCCTTCATAATCGTTTCCTACAATCTAACCAAATTTTAGTAATGTCAGCGGCCTTTGTGGGCCACCATATCCATGATGTGGCATTTCTTAATAGCTGAGACAATATCTAATTAGTGTTACGTAGTCTATGCCAAAACAAGCGCTGTAATTAAATGTTCTGCTTTTGGAAATACGCTGTCTACTCTTTCGTTTGCCTATATGAGCGCATGTATGTACATTAGACTGTATCACTCCCCATACAAAAAAAAAACATCGGTCCCGTTTTTCCATTGAAATTATAAAATATATTATATTTTAAGACTTGCAAATAAATTTGTTGGAAAAATTTTACGATTTACGTAAGCTGGACCGATTTGAAAACACCTGCAAAAAATTATTTTTTTATTACTAAAAATAGTTTTTTTTCTTTAAGTATTTGTTGAAGAAAATCACCTCAGATGACAAAACAGTTCAATCTAAAAAATGCATAAAAATATTGAAACAATTTTTCTACGGAATCATAATAATGAGATTTATGATGCCGTTTTTTAACATTTTTCAAAGATTGGTTTAAGGAAAACTTTAATAACTCAGCCAGGCTTTATCGAGCTATGAGGTAGCATTGAAAAGGTATTTTCTTACCCTTTTTATTTCTTTGAAAATAAACTCATTCAAAGTATACAAGAGAAACCTAGGATGAACGAGCGTCATTCCAAGTTGAATTAAGATGTGTTAATATTTGAAAACAAGAAAAGTTGGCCGTGAATGAGTTCTTTTGCAAAGAAATAAAAAGAGTGACAAAATGATAGGTACATCGTAAGTCTAAATCACTATAGTTTTGGCCAAGTTAATCAAGTTTATCTTAAACCATTCTCTGAAAAAAGTTAAAAACAGAATAAAAAATCTCATTATTACAATTTCGTTGAAAGAAATTTTTTAATATTTTTATGCAGATTTTTTAAGCTTAAACTGTTTTGTGATCTGAGGGGATTTTTTTCAAAGGGGCTTTAAGAAACTATTTTTATTCACAAGAAAACTATATTTTAGGAGGTATTTCCCAATCGGTTTTTCCGAAATATTTTGTTGGACGTCTTCATATTCAACCAGATTTGTATTCCCGACGGCAAAACCGCATCTCTTTTTTTTGGTAATGCCGTCTAATGTACATTTATTATGTTTAAAGGCTTATGCCAAAATATTTCGAAAAATATGAAGATTTACGTGCGCTGGACTGTTCTAAAAAGTCTTCCTAAAATTGAGTGTTTATAAATAAAATAAGTGTTTGAAAATATTTTTTTCCTAAACATGTCGTCAGATGATAGAAAAGTTTAAGCTTAAAATGTATGCATAAAAATATTTGAACATTTTTATCAACGGAATGCAAATATTGAGGTTGATGGAGATATTTTCAAATAAGTCGCGAACTACTTCTTTAGTTCTTCAAAAGCAGAATCCTAAGTTATAGGATGACGTGCCACTTAAAATCTCTAAAAAATGGTTTTGAGAAAACGTGTAACCAGTGCGTAACTTTTTACTCAATATTGATTTTTCTTTGAGCAAAACCAATCAAAGGCAAGCAAATTGTGTATGCATGCCCGGTGTAATTTTTTTTGTTTGGGTATGTGTAAAAAATGCTCACCTCTAAAAATTATTTTAACGTTCAGTACTGGATACAGTGGGAGTAATGACGAAAAAGCTGGCCTATATTCCAAAAATTGAAAATGTAAATTGTAATTTGTCAAGAGCAAGGTCATAACTGAAATTACAATCGCTTCAACTAAAAAAGTATGTCTGGCCACACTGTATGTGGATCATACAATTACAATAAAAATAAAAAAACATTAAAAAAAATTCCTGCTCTGGGACTCGAACTTGCACTTGCATCTCTCGACTGGCACTTCAGAGCTTTGCTCTGTCGGCCATTGCGACTGTTTGAGCACCGCGAGCAAAATTACATACTTATGCCTTTCACGCCAAGTAAATTTTTCCTAACAAGAAAGAAAATAGTTCTGAAAACTAAGGAGTTGTGTTTTCCTTAAACTGAGTCAAATCGTTTACTCATATTAAGGCAGACATGTCTTTGGAGCCATTTCATGGCAATATTTCTTTAGAATAATAAACTTTCTTCCTAGCATCAAGGAATGGTTTTTCTGAGTGTACACAGGGCAACAATGCTTTTGGTGCGGCAAATATTAAAGCTGTTTTTGATAGTTTTGATTTTTTGTGCTGTTTACGAATCCGTAAATATAAGGTTTCCATCAGGTTCAGATTGTGAGAAAAGCGAAATCAAGGTGTCAAAAAATCGTGTTTTTTCACTATTTGAAAAGCTCTAACAAAGAATGAAAACTTAGACCTGAATTAAAGCTAGAACTTTCGACTACTGTCCCTGAAAATACCATCCCTGTACCTTAACCTGATGGTCACTTGCAGTCAATTATTGAACAACAAAAAAATATCGGAAAAAAAATTTGCTAAAGTTTTGCTGTTCAATAAATGATTATAAGCAGGGCCGCAAAATCTATTTAAGCTTTTCCTTGGAATTGCTTATTTTGTTTATTCAGCGTTTCCAAGCTTAATTTTAACGATCATGCTTGTTTTGCTTATTTTTATTTATAAAGCCAAGTACGGACCTTTCAAGAAAATGGGAAGGTGTCCGAGGAGGTTTGACATCTGATATTTTACAACCTGCTGTCTCATTTTTTCCTTCCTTAATAATGGCAATTTCTTTTAAAACAAGGGTGCCTTGTACTCTTCACCAACAAATTTTAGCAAACCATAGTAGAAAGCGTACCAAGTTTCTTAGCAGCTTCGTTCTGCTTAAGAAAATTTGGCTCAATAAAGTTGGACGGTTTTTTTATTCATCGAACTAAGGAAATGTTTGCAAAGAATAACACAAAACCTGGTTTGCTTTTTGTTAACTCGTAACTTCAACTGCATTTCTGCTTGGATACAAAAATTTAAAACCAATGGTTTGTCTCTACGGGAAGGCATTGGTGTTATTAAAGAAAAAAAAAAATATTAAAACAACCAGAGCAAATCTCTGAAAAGCATTAAACTGTACTTAAATTTTGTTGTTTTGCGAGCATATTTGCAAGCAATGTTTTAGTGCCTACCTAGGTACTTAAAATGAATTTTTTCTTGCTTATTTTCTTCGATTATAAGTGACCTTTGGGTCAAGATGCAGGGATCGTATTTTCAGAGACAGTATTCGAGAGTTCTAGCTTTAGTTTAAGCCTAAGTGGAAGGTTTTCCTTCGTTGATAGAGCTTCTCAAATATGTGTTATAATGTATAAAGAATGTGATATAATAACAAATAAACAGTTTTTATAAAATGCTTGCAATACATTGTCGCTCGCCTCCCCGACTAATAGCCATGATGTGGCATGTTTTTATTGGCGTGCCTAATTAGTGTTATCTAGTCTATGTAAAGCCTAACTGTGTAATATAAAATTCGGCTTTTTACATTACCTTGCCTACTTAATTGTTTGAATATGTATATTTTTAATTGGGTTATGATTTTCACAACTAATTATTTTCTTGAAATAGCGGCCGCTGTAGTCGTGTGGTTAGAGGTGTGTACTACCACTCCGTTCCACCAAGGTTCGATACCTGATCAAAGCATTATCCCAAAAAATTACAGAAAAGTTCGCAGGCAATGGAAAGCCTCCGAGTGTATTTCTGCCATGAAAGAGCTTCTAATAAAATTCATTTGCCGTTCGGAGGCGGCGTAAAACTGTAGGTCACTCCCCTTTGTGTAGCAACATCAAAGCGCCCACCACAAATCGGACGACAAGTCCGGCCAAACACTTGGAAAAAGTGTAAGCGCCAAAGTGTTCTTATAAATATTATTGTTACTTATTATTTCCTAAAATGGATTTTGTTAAAAAGGAACAATTTCACGGGGAGCCACAACCCTAACCATCTGCCGATTTGAGGTGAACATTCTTTTACAATAGATACTCTGCGAGTAGCTGCCTAACAAGGCGGCGTGTGCGAAACGGCAATTATTTTAATTTTTTGAAGTGAATACGCAGAACTTTGTCTACTTAATTTCTTGATTTTGTCTATAATTCCAAGCTGCAATTCTATTAATTTATATGTAGGTATGTATGCCGTCTCGCATTACGTCAAATGAAAAATGCTTAGAGAGTTTTGCTTCCAAGATGTCGGTGAGATAAAAATAATATACTGTACTGACGCTTGTCGAGTAGAAGAAATTGTGTATATGTTTGTGGTCTCGCATTCGTTGTATAGGCCTAATAGTGGGTTGTAACGCTAACTGAAGAGTGGCTTTATTAGGTGTGATCAACTTGCACACACGCGACAACCCAAACGTCGAGTCGTAGGTATTCAATCGTTGTGATTATCACCCTGTAGTTCCCGTGGTGACACTTGGAAACACCCTGGCGGCTAATTCGAGCGGCGACCCTCCCTCCATATTACCATAACTCATGTTTCCCTTCAGACCTTGATCCCGGAAATCTTTCCCCACCTTCTTTATTTTCGTTGAGAAAGTACGAAAATTATTACGGACTTCGACATAAGTTAGTACGGCACCGGCCCCGAAAAGGAGCAACACAAGGTATCCCACTGGATAGCCAAGGACCGAAAGGTTATTGGCATAATAGATGAAAGTTATTAAGAGGGCAGGATCACCAGAAACCCATGGAGATGGATACTTGGTGAACTGGCGATGCAAATTAAGTTTTNCTACTGAGATTAGAGGACAAAGATTTGCATACCTTTGTTAAGGCCGCTATGGGTTAAAATATTGTGATAATGCACCCACTTATAAAGTAAGCGCAGCTAATAATACGTGTTCATCATCATCGCAGGTCTCCCCACCTACGTATTCGTCGGTTACTGCTTCCAGCTCCGCGGATGCGGTGTTGACTGGCGTCAGCAGCTGTGATCGGACTTCTACCACGTTGTGGTAGATCTGCCACTTTTTTGAGCGTGTACCACTCAAGGTCTGAAATCTACCACATATTTGCGTTGAGTAGTTTTTTTTTGCTTGACATAATTTTCTTAATTTTAAGAGCATTAATTGTCC
>NW_016165259.1:11186-28271 GCF_001687245.7 Rhagoletis zephyria | reverse complement strand
CACGATTTGCGCGGGATGACCAAGTTAAATAAAAGCTTATAAAAATAAAGTAGGTTTCACGAGCTTCATAAAATGACGTTTTCATACATTTTTCAGTTTATAAACCGTTTTTAAAGCTACTTTATTTTTTATGAATAAGGCCATTAATCTTTATACAAGGGATTATTTAAAAAGTACGGTCGTGGGTGAGATTTAAATGAAAACAAATATTTATTAAAAAACTTTAAAAGTACTACTTACAAGACTTAAATCAACACGTACACATTCTTATATAGGTCGTACCTGTATATTTTTACAGTTATCTGCAACTTTTTGTTAATTCCCATGCTTGAATAATATGTACACTCAGAAAAAACACATGCTTTGGTACTATTATCACAACAAATTCTATGGGACTGCGAATTATTATTTTCTACTTTTTAGTCCATTTTAAAAGCGTTGTATATTAAAAAGTTTTTTTTATATTATTTATTTTCCACTTTTTAGTCTTGTCTGTATAAAATTTTTACATACATACATACACCAGCTAACTTCATTTAAAGAAATGGGGTGTCGTCCATTTCCGCTGTAGCGTACGTAGTGCATAGGTCGACATCTACCCTGGAACCAACGAGGTTGATATCTAGACTTAATAGGAACTTTGCAAAGCAAAGCTTTTATAGCTGTCTGGACACACAACATTGCAAGTCGATAAAAGCGTTGTACAAAATTTGAGATCGATTTTAAGCGATCGTTATTCATATACCCACATACAAATGTATGTACATACATATATTACTTTTCATATAAATTCAAGTCTATTGCATGCGTCCATATACGTAATATTTCTATATTGGCAGTAAGCTAACTTCCCTATGTGTAAGCATTCGGAAATCAAAGCGAGACAGTCTAGTACGGTTTTTGTGTATGTATTAGGGATATTTCGAGTGCCATATTTTTCACATTCGCGAATGCAAATTTTCGGAATGCGAATGCAAATGCGAATGTTAATTCATCGTTTTTATTACTTAAAAATTTTGTAAATTATTAGAACATTGAACGAGTGCTTGTAGTNATTTCGTGTGCCATATTTTTCACATTCGCGAATGCAAATTTTCGGAATGCGAATGCAAATGCGAATGTTAATTCATCGTTTTTATTACTTAAAAATTTTGTAAATTATTAGAACATTGAACGAGTGCTTGTAGTCACTGTTCAAAATGGGCGTATTCTATTTAAAAAAAAGTAATTTTGCTGCCTTTCCTCCCATGAGGCGATTTCTTAGAGGCTCGTATATAAGGTCGGCTGCACTAAAAATTGCTCACTTGGAACAGCGGGTGGAGCGCTCAAATATTTGCGGGCAAGATCTGTCAATTTGTCGTATTTTTGTTTAGTTTTCCACCAATCGAGAGGATTTTCACCGAGATGAGCCCGATTTTCTTTAAGATAGGCCTTCGATTGAGCTTTTATTTTTTTAATGTCTTCAGATTTTACATCCGAGCCTTTGCTTTCGCTAGAGGAATCTAAAATTATTTCTAGGTTGCTTACCCGACTTTTAGCAGTACTTGTTAAAGGCCCATCAATGTTGCTTGATATACTACTTAACCGTTTAGCGCCTGAAGCTAAAAGACGGTTATTGCCCGCACCCTGGTTAGACAGACTTAAAGCCATTTCAACAACATTAGTGTGGACACTCTGCCCATGTACACATTCACAAAACATTCGTATCATTTGATGCGAATGCGAATGTGTAAACCGATGCCAATCATTCGCATAACAATTGCGAATGCAAATATTCGCAACATTCCTGGTATGTATTGTGTACGCAAGTTCCGTTTTCGTGTATGTGTTGTGTATATAGCTGCATTTTCTTGTAAGCGAGCGACAAAAGAACGCTCAACTCGGGTAAAATTTCCTTTTAGCTACTTAAGCAACCCTGCTGGTAGCTGGCAAGAAACATGTGATTAGTTCAACGGGATTTAGACACCAAAAACAATAGAAATTAGTAATTATGCCAGATATTTGCGTAATATATGTATATACTTATGTAAAATATAAATCATGTATATACGAAAACAAAAATCTCCCTCTCCACTTTCCCGTTAACAATTCCCAATAGAGCAGTTTTTCACTTAACAACACTACTCTTCAGGTCGCGCATGTTTTAACCGACCTGGCTGAACTCCATTTCTCTAACCTCGAATGCAACCCTGTTGTGTGATTGTCAATCCTGAGTACAGCTCTGCCTATCACAATCCTTTTCCTTTCTCCTTCTCTGCTATTCCTTTTTCTCTCGCTTTCCTCAATTGGATAGAGACCTTTCTGGACGAAAACAGTCAGAATCGACACGCGCTTGTAGAACACTTTTCTATTTAAAATAAAGTTGTAATTTTTGTGGCTTCAGGTGTGGGGTCCAAGTACCCATTGTTAAGTTAAAAGCTAAACCTGAAAAACACTAGAAAATGACACAACGCCTTACGAAGCAGCATCTCGCCGATGCGCTTATGGCGACTGGCGTCAATTTTCCGTTGACGGCCACGGTGGCCCAACTAAAGCATCTCTATGCTGAACACTGCATCAGCGAGTCGCCTTACGAGGGGGATGAGGAGAACAGCTCCGGACGACGACGCTAGCATAGCCATAGCATAAGGCTACCCCTACTACTGGCCCTAGTGCATACGCTGAGGATACCGTTGCCCATCGTACAGCTGCCGCCACCGGTATTTTGGGCCCTAATGGAGGTACCAGTTATGTTTGCGAAAGCAGCGCTGCCGCCACTGATGCCGCCGTCGGTGAATATTCCGCTGCTACGCCCGCCACCACAAATACTGCCGTCGCTAATACTACTGCCGCTAAGCCTCCTGCCGCTTACGACGCCAAAATTAATTCTGCGTCATTTCACACGCTGCCACCGTCTACACTCTGCCGCCGCCTTACCCTCTGCCGCCACTAATACTGCCGCCGTTGAAATTCCCGCCAATGCCGAAAGATCCTATGCCGCAAATATTCGTGCCAAAACCGCCGTCGCCGCCACTAATGGCTCCTTGGGTTATGAAAGCTCTGCTGCTGCAAGCATTCCTGAGGGTTTAAATAGTTTAGCCAGCGACACTAGCTCCGCTGCTTTGCACAATATTGCTAGCAATACCTTGGATAAAAAGCTTGGAGAAGTCAGGAAGAAACGCGAACTGTTGGAGTTACAAAAACAAATTTATGAGTTGGAAAGCACGATTGGTAGGCCCACCGGATGCCTCGTTCGTAGACATCGAACACGCTGTACCAAAATTTACTGGTGATGATTTTTTGAGGATTTTGAAGAAATTATGCGTACTGGTAATGCAGACGATCGGTTCAAACTGCTAAGCCTATGCCGCTCGCTACAGGGAACAGCTCGAGTGTTCCTAACCACGACGTCTGCTTTTAACTATCGAGACCTAAAGAAGGCGGTCATTGAAGAATTCGACAGTGCAGTCAGTCGCCAGGACGTCTATCGAACACTGACCGAGCGGAAGTTGAAACGCCTTGAAGAGTCCCTGCACTGCTATATTTTGACCATGCAGGCTTTGGCGTAGCATCCGGGAAACCGATGTCATCGACCTAATTCTCGACGGGATCGGAAACAAAATTAACAACATCAACTTGCTTATGCCGGCGCAGTCACTGGATCAGCTAAAGAGGCTAGTGAATCGGTATTACACAAAATACCTTAAGCCAAACTCTAGCATCACTCGGCGTTTAACGCCTGCCGTCGCCGTTAAACAACCTGCCGCCTCCGGTAAGCAGCCTGCCGCTGGAAAGGTTGGCAACGAAGCTGGGAAGAACAGCCAATCGCTCTGCTTCAATTGCTCTATGACGGGACATATCAAGCCAAGCTGCCCATATCCGATGCGCCCCAGTGGTTCGTGTTTCTGCTGCTGGAAAATGGGGCACAACCACTATTCATGCACAAATCCTCGGAAAGTTTTGAAGCGGAAGCAAGTTGCCGCCGTTCTAGAAGATGAACTTATGGAATGAATTTAAGACCAACCCGCGGGAGAGTGCAAACTTTAATAAATGCATTTCTCTTTTTGACACGGGTAGCCCAACTAGTTTTATGAAGCAATTGTGTGTGCCGAACAACTTAGTAACTTTAAGCAGTCCGCAACATAACTATCGCAGCATTGGTGAACTTAACCTGAATACACTTTGTGAAAAACGTTAAAATAAATATTTTGCCTGATAATGAGATGTTAATGCCCGTCACCTTTGGACGTGATTTCTTGAAATTGTTTAACATACGGTTAACTAAAATAAAAAAATGATATGCGAAAAGCGATTTGGTATCCTATAGAAACAGAATTCCTTGCACTCCTCTGCCGGACGACTTGGTCGAAATGTTAAAACAGTTGAAAATAAGAACGCTAGAAGTGAGAGTGTTAGTGCCGGCTGTAGTGTCGCTGTCGAAGTGAGGGGTATATTCAATATTGAAATAGCCTGCCGAATTAAAAAGTTAGACATCAATTTCTCTTTACATCCCAGTCAGCGTGCCGAACTAAATACACTGATCCTATACTCTTATTTACAGCCGACAGCCCTTAGAGTAGAACCGATGGAATATAAAATGACGATACACCTGAGTCAAACTTTCTGAAACGAGCCACTATTCAAAGGTCTATATGTGAAAATTAACGTTTTAAAATATTTTTTGAAAATTTCACTTTTTCAAAAATTTATTCGTAAATGAATTTTTGACCTTATTTTCATCAATTTATATATTAATTGCTATATTTCCGTAAATATTCAATAAAAAATAACCAAATTTTAATGGTGTATTCAGAAAAAGTAGCAGAATCGAAAAAATATTCATACTGGAAAAATTTAATTTTTTAATAGTGTTAAATAATAATAAATTTCCCAATAAACAATTGACAATTTAACAGACTTCTCTTTGTGTTAAACAAAAAAATTTACGATCTTATTCTATAAAGTATATACTAACCATTCGTGCAAAAATATTTTACTGCACTCTATCCCATAAAAAAGTACGAATGTTTAAACATTACCGTGGATACGCGAAACCACCACCGACGTTGGGACGCAGCGCCGATAAACCTGGGCCCGTTCGTCGTTGCATGCTTATCTTTTTATCAACATGAGTATCTTATGAATGATTGGTACTTTATGAATGGAACCTTTTTTTTAAGTACGTTTCCTAATTTTGTTATTTAATTTGTTATGAGACCAGCTAACGGGTCGATACCCATGACTGAAATTATAGTCACCAAGGAGCAAGCTGCCGGTGGCTGTGTCCAGTAACCACTGCGTGTGTACTCGCGTTTTAGCCCGGAGCTTCAGCTGCGTGTAGTTCCGTTCACGCAATCACTGGACAAACAGTGCCCCTACCCAGTCAACCGTCATAAGCAGAACTTTTATTGCACACTATCATAAAAAACATATATACAAATTAATAACCAAAACCAACAACACAGACAATTATCCCTCAACTCTAAGCCTCCGTTTGCCCGGCAGATGCTTTAAAGAATGTGTGGCTGCCTCTAAACCCTCCCAACCATTGGCCTTATCGATGTCATAAAGGCCCCACAGAACCCCCCACATTTTCCCTAGAAATCAGACCATAACAATAAATTACCAATTCATATTAACAAATTTATTAGCTCTCAATCCATACTAAATAAAGATATCCTAACATTAAGTTGAAAAAAAGGAATTTCTTTAATTATAACCAAAAAAACCAAATTTAAAATTAATTATACTTAAATTTAATACAAAAGAAAAATGCTTTTAAAACTTAAATCTATTATACGTTTATTAATAGTTGTCAGCGGGTGTAGCTTTAATTTGTAAACCTGACCTACCTCAACGAGAAGTATCTATATGGTCATTGACCCTAGTTGCTCTCTTTGATTCTTATATAAAAATGAGAATTTAGTGCTCTAAACTTGCAAAAAGAAGATATTCAACTTCGCTTAAAATGATCAATCGAAATAAAGAGTTCGCAAATCGAACAAAACAAAAAAAACGTTACCTTATATTTGTAAACGCGTATGTATTTATGTATGCTTAAGAGCGCGCATATGTGGTACAAAAAAAAATTTAAGAGTAAAAGAAAATACAAGGCAAAAAAAAATAAAAATTAACTCCCAAGTGTACGCGTGTAAGTATGTCTGCTTATTTGCAGGTTCATATAAATATTTATACTTACAACATAATTTAAAACCAAAAGGAGAACTAACTCATATACATATGTATGTAAGTATGTACCCTTTGGTATTGGTACATATATATGTACATACAGATCCTCCAGAAAAGTTAGAACCGACCAAGCTTAACCAACTCACACGTGCATACACCGGTATATATATGTATATATAAATATATGCATACTCACTATCTTATAAAAATTAATTGCTTCAATATAAAAAGAAAGAGTAAACTTCACTTACAGTTTTCTTTTGTCGGCAACGCAGTCCCACGAAGCGAAGAAGGCCTTCCTTGCTGTGTGCGTAGTGTTTACATGCATATACATATGTACTATATAGGCATATATCGCTAGCTTAGAAAGAAAAGTTGCTAAGTCCCATTTTAAAAATTTTACAAGAGAGAAAAAAATCTTCCTATAGCCATTTTCTTTAACTATTTCGCAAGACTTTGAAGCAAACATTTTGCGCGTTTAAAGCAAAGCAAAACTCCATAAGAATCAGAAGGTTTCGATATTTATTAAAAGTTGTCGTATTATTTTGGCCTTATTGGATTTGCGGTGCTTCTTTTGGACTTAGCAAATTTTCCTTTTATCGCTTATGAAGAGGAAAAAATAAAACAAGTACCTTTATAATTTTCGAAACGATGCGTATTCAATTTCTCTAGCCTCCTATATCAAAATATGAGTTTTCATAAAAAGTGGACTTAGCAACTTTTCACTCTAAGCTAGCGATATGTAAATATATTTGAAAAAAAAAAAATTTATTCCAGAAAAAAAAAACCAAACAAAAACTTGTTTGTGCTCTTTGAAAGGGTACTAATGTTATGACCGCAACTGTAATGCGCGTGAATGCAAAAAGATAAAAAAAACAAGAATTAAGGGTTTGCAAATTGAAGTTAAGTTAATCTCTCAGCCACTAACAACTTTAAGAAGTCCAAATTATTCGCTGGAGGGTTAGAGCCAACAAAGAAAATTAATAAAAAGTAGAACTACTATGAGATTGTCGGAAAAGGTTAGTTTTGTGTGCTCACCACATGGTATCGATGTACATAGCCTAATTATGTATATACATAGGTACTTAGTATGATATTATGTACATATGAACTACAAGTGATCTTACATGAAAGTGTAAGCAAAAAGAATTGGAACAAATGTATTAGAATTTCAATGAAATTATATCAGAGTAATTAAATTAAAAGGTAGGAAATAATTAAAGGTAAGTATTAAGGTAAGTATTAAGGAGATTTTAAAAAGGTAAATAATAAATTTTAAATTAACTAGTTATTAAGTAAGTAGGTTAACTAAATATCCTTTCAGGTTTAGGTNAGTTTAGGTTGATTCACGAAGTTATGTATATACATGTATACGTGTACATACAAATATATCGCAGATATATATAAAAAAACTCATATTATAAATGCCATCGGGCTATAAAATTGGTTTCTGCGGGCACGGTTGTGACTAAGGAAACTACTGCGGGTTGTGAGAGTAGATGCCGGTGGATTGCTGCAAGTATGCAGGTACGGTTGCCCGTTTAGTGGATGGTTGGGTAAAAGCTGGGACTTTGTACTGTGACTCGTCGGTCCACTTCACGGCAATATACGGATTTCAGTATAGAAAGGCGAGGTTTATTGTAATCTGAAAGGAGAACCTATTTTACCACTTGCTACTTTACATACTTTGCCTACTATGTTTGAATGCACTTTGACTTAAAAATGAAAGGATTGATTTCTTACCAAATGTAATAAAAAATGACCGAAAAAACTGCAGTCCATGGAACTACTCCATAAAGTAAATATTCCCCATGTCCGGAGAATTTTCACTGCACTTTAATAAAACTTTTAAACGAACTAGCTTTTGAATAGATATAAAGCTACACTTAGTTTCTTCTTTTTTTTATTTTCGCTCCATCCACATGGCTCGGCGGTTTTCAGGAAAAGAAAGAACATTCAGCCCGGATATTAGTCCGAAGGCCCATATGGTTATCCTATTTATCGATAAATATTATCGGTAATCATATGGTGAGAATGACGGCTTGAAGGGAGTTTGTTTTTGAGCTGCGTTTAGCAGACACTACAGGGTGCCTTAATAAGGAAATAAAAAAAAACTGGAGCGGAAATATTCGAAGGCTTACGACTCAAAAAAAATTGCTAAGTATATTTATGTAGAAAGGAAACTATGTCAAGTACCCATGGTACAAATTACAACGTTGTTTTTTTATATTTGTACAGTTGCATATTCCGAGTGGCTTGAAAAAATCTTACATTCTAAACAATTTGAAGCAGAGAGTTTTTAGGAATGAAACTGGCGTGTTAGCTTGATGGTTTTGGCTCTAAGAAAACGTTTCGCCAACACCTTCTCATGTTTTTTATATTCAGCTAAAGTACAAAAATCAAAATCAGTCGAACAATTTTGGGTCGAAAGAATAGTTTTGTCCTGTAGGCTAGCACAGTATGCATTTTTTAACGCAGCCACCAATGCCATCGCTCCTTTTCCGTGGTCAGTGACACTGATATACGCGATTCTCATTTGTTTAACGGACGCGTCGTCTGTACTAGAGATGTACAATATCAGAAATGCAGTAATGAATCAAATTCACTTGGCAGTAAAAAAAGTGAAATTAATGCTTGCCCGCCATCAAAACAAACACTGTGGTGTCGCTGCTAACTATAACTCCTGCAATGACAGTATTGGTTTGCTTACTGCAAATACTGATTTACACTAAAGAGAGCAAAATAACGGGGCAGTACAGCGAGTGCAGTAAAACAGTTGGGTGTGAAGTGAACGGCAGCAGTGTGTTCCATGTTAGTCATTTTGGGTTAGTACGCCGTGATACTAATATCAACTATTATTTTATAAACAGCATTTCAAATCCTTTATGCACACCTCTAGTCTGTACTCAAGATTCTGAGAATTTAGGAGCCTCATGATTTCGAAAATTAATTTAGGCACTGAGATTTCAATATTTATTAATATAAAGAATTAATCGTAAGAACTATTCACATATGTAATAATAACATACCTATATGCTTTTTAAATCTTAAGCATGCAACGACGAACGGGTCCAGGTTTATCGGCACTGCGTTCCAACGTCGGTAGTAGTTTCGCGTATCCACGATAATGTTTAAATATTCGTACTTTTTTATGGGATAGAGTGCACTAAAATATTTTGGCACGAATTGTCAGTGTATACTTTACAGAATAAGATCGTAAATTTTTTTTTGCTTAACACAAGGAGAAGTCAATTAAATTTTCAATTGTTTATTGGGAAATTTATTATTATTTAATAATATTAAAAAATAAAATTTTTTCAAAATGAATATTTTTTTCGTTTCTGCTACTTTTTCTGAATACACCACTAAAATTTGGTTATTTTTCATTGAATATTTACGGAAATATAGCAATTGATATACATAATTGATGAAAAGAAGGTCAAAAATTCATTTATGAATAAATTTTTGAAAACTGAAATTTTCAAAAAATATTTTAAGACATTAATTTTCATATGTAGACCTTTGAATATCTGCCAAAACATATTTGCATTTCGAATACATAATTTTTAGTGGCCCGTTTCAGAAAGTTTGACTCCCTAACAACTGATGTGCCGTTTCATTGCGCACCTAGGCGTTTATCTTACGCTGAGCGAAGTATAGTTCAGAATATATTAAGAGAGTTAGAGTCCCCTTACGCATCTCCTGTAGTTCTCGTATAGAAAAGGGACGGCCAAAGGCGCCTGTGTGTTGATTATAGGGGTTTGAACAAAATAGCTGTGCGGGATAACTACCCTCTACCACTAATAGAAGACTGTATAGAATATCTCGAGAGTAAGAAGGTGTTTATGGTTTTGGACCTTAAAAATGGGTTTCACCAAGTTAAAATGTCACCTGAATCCATTAACTATACTGCATTCGTGACGCCGAATGGACAGTATGAATACATTAAAATGCCGTTCGGACCTAAAAATGCCCCGCCCGTTTTCCAAAGATTTATAAATGATATATTTAGAGACTTAGTCGAGGCAAGAAAAGTAATTATTTACATGGACGATATAGTTATAGCGACGGCAACCTTCGAGGAACATATGACTTTATTGCGGACACTACTCGAGCGAATTAGTAAACGGGGTTTGAAGTTAAACTTGTCCAAATGCAAATTCGGATATGTTCAGATAGAATATCTGGGGTACTCTCTATCCAAACGCGGAATCTCTTTAAGTGAATCACATGTGAAAGATGTACAGAAATATCCAATACCAACCATTCAAAAGCAGTTACACTCCTGCATAGGTCTGTTCTCGTATTTCCGCCGGTTTGTGCCGTCCTTCTCTAAAATTGCCAGACCACTGCTTAACTTACTGAAAAAGAACACAGACTTTAACTTCGACGAATACTGCCTTGCCGCATTTAAACAACTTGAAGCCAAGTTAACAGAATCTCCGGTCCTAGCCATTTATAACCCCACACGAGAGACAGAACTTCACAGTGATGCCAGCACGACTGGGTTTGGTGCATTCTTACTGCAACGACAACATGACGAGAAATTCCATCCAATATCATAATTCTTCAAGAGTACCTCCGCTGCAGAAGCCAGATATCACAGTTTCGAACTAGAGACATTAGCTTTGATCTATGCTTTACGTCGATTTAGAGTCTACTTGGAGGGAATCCCATTCAAAATAGTTACAGACTGTAACTCACTTGCCATGACCTTAGAGAGGAAACAAGTTAACTCGAGAATAGCGAGGTGGGCTCTTGAGCGCGAATCCTACGATTATAAGATAATGCACCTTAGCGGTGCTCTGATGGGGCATGAGGACGCACTGAGTCGCTGCCAAGTAGGTGTGACTTTGGACGTTGACGAAGTAGAATTCCAAGTACAAATTGCCCAAGAACGTGACGAAAATATCAAGAACATACGAGACCAGTTACAGGAAGCAGAGGTGAAGGGATTTGAGCTAGAGAATGGCTTTGTCCTTAGAGTTAGGCGTGATGGTCGCAAAATTTTGTATATCCCCCGTGAGATGGAAGACAATATAACAAGACTGATACATGAGAAGATTAGTCACCAGGCGGTTGATAAAACCCTAGGGAAATTTTTTGGTTATTATTGGTTCCCACAAATGCGTCAGAAGGTAGAGCGGTTTATTCATAATTGTCTTAAATGCATCATGTATGCTCAACCAGTCCGAGCGAATGAGAGGCACTTGTATAGCATCCCTAAGAAACCTGTTGCGTTCGACACGCTGCATGTAGATCATTTCGGGCTTTTACCATAACTAAAATCGAAAAGAAAGCACATTCTGGTCGTAATTGATAGCTTCACCAAGTTTGTGAAGTTATACCCGACGAGTACACGGGAAGTAACCGCCGCCCTAGGGAAATACTTCAGTTACTATAGTATAGGGATGGGTGGCAGGACAGCTCGCGCGCAGCAGCGCGGGCAAGCATGTGCTTGATGCGGGGTAAAAATTTAAAACCGAAAGGGCAGTGTTGCCAACTTTTGAGTTTCAAAAAGCACCAAACCTTGGAAAAAAGAGCGTTTTACCGCACTAAAAGCACTAGATTTTTTTTTCTTATCAAGGGATACTATTTTTTCATAACAGTTTGTGGTAAACAAAAGTAAAAAAATAAACACTATTTACATGTATAAATAAATACACATTTATGCTTACGAAGTAATACCGAAGTACTGGATATTAAAACTGGTACATCTGGAGAAACAACAATCGAATCGCAACAAACGAAATTGAATTTTAAAGGGGAAGAGTAATACTTAATAATACCCTAAGTAGAAATGAGCGAAAAAAATTGTTGTTTTATAATATAACCTCAAATATTGCGAAAACCGTGTTTTTACGCTTAGAGGTTAGGATATCTCAAAATTCGGACGTGGTAGAGAAATTCTGCAGCCAGATTTGGATTCAGAACCGAAAAATCTACAAAAAACCGATGCACTCAGGTGGAAAAAAGATACAATTTTTTGAACTGTGTAATCAATCAATAATCAAGAAAATAAAAAAATAAATACTTAATTTATCTGCGCGCTAGCATTTTCAATGCGAATATAATTTAACAAGAACGCAAGAACATGGGNGATACAATTTTTTGAACTGTGTAATCAATCAATAATCAAGAAAATAAAAAAATAAATACTTAATTTATCTGCGCGCTAGCATTTTCAATGCGAATATAATTTAACAAGAACGCAAGAACATGGGTTTGCAACTTCATCTTTTTATCAATCATGGTTTGCATTTTAGTGCATTTAAATTTGTAGATTCTTGTAAATTCAGAAATTTTAGTTCATAAAAAAGCACTAAAAAGGGCACTAGGCACTAAACCATTTTTTTTGGCGTTCTAATTTTCAAAAAGCACTAAATCTAGTGCTTAAAGCTTAAAGTTGGCACTATGCGAAAGGGTATGCAATAGCCGTGTATGTGTATTAACCCATTTTATGCAATGTATATTGCCAAAGGATATTTTATTCACCTCTTTGTTTATAGAGGAACAATTTCTAATCATATTTGTAGTTTATTTATTAAAAAATAATTCAACATCATGAAATGCGGACCAATTTAATTTTTTTTATTAATCAATCAATAAAGTTTAAATTGATTATACATATGTAAAAAATAGTATGTGCTAATTCATACTGGTGAGCACCCAACAAGCATTTCAGTAAACGTTTTTAAAAATAACAAATTAAGTTTGCTATAATAAGCGTTAAATAAGCATTTTTAATATTAAGCTTATTAAAAGTTTTTTCAATAAACCTTTAATAAGTTTTGAGAGCGATTGTTTATAAATAACTTAAACTTATAAATGAAATGCAAATCCAACGACATGAAGTAGTAAATATAAAATTTTTCAATCGTAAGTGACGTGTTTACGTTTTTTAAAATATATTATAAAAGAAAAAATTAAATAAAACCGATGCGGTAAAAAAAAAATCCAATCCAGGACCCGCTGCGCTAATCGGTGGAGCATTCGAGTCTTCAAATGTTGAGTTCTCCTGGATTGGACTTTTTTTTACCACATCGGTTTTATTTAATTTTTTCTTTAGTAATATATTTAAAAAACGTAAACACGTCACTTACGATTGAAAAAATTTTATATTTACTACTTCATGTCGTTGGAATTTACATTTCATTTATAAGTTTAAGTTATTTATAAACAATCGCTCTCAAAACTTATTAAAGGTTTATTTGAAAAAACTTTTAATAAGCTTAATATTAAAAATGCTTATTTAACGCTTATTATAGCAAACTTAATTTAAGTTATTTTTAAAAACGTTTACTGAAATGCTTGTTGGGATTTACTGAAATACTTGTTGGGGTGTTAACGATCTTGCTTGCGCATGTGTTCGTAAATAAGAGACCCGAGCACTGCTACTTGGCCCACAGGCTAACCTAATATTCGCGGCTTGCGTTTTGGTACGCATGCCGTCGAATTTTTTTTTTTTGCGTCACCCGAAATTGTCTTGCATGCGTTTGCATTTGATTTCATTGAGCGAAACGTCAAATCAAAATGTCACGCAGAACAAAAATTGGAAATTGAGTTAGCTTCATACGCACGCTGTTCAATTTCGGTTGATCTCATACAAGTTGCATGTGCATGAGAAATTTTTGACAGTAAATTGGCGGCGTGCGTGAATATTAGGTTAGCCTGTCAGTCGGTAGAAAACCGTCATATGAAAAGGTTGTTTTGTGCATGATTGTCCTTTTATCCAAGCAAATTTCCAACGAAAAATTATCTGCGCAAGAACGACCCCTCCATTTGAAAATTTGCGACCAACTGAACGCCGACAATGCAAAAGTGAATTACAAAACAGCTAATATGCGCGCAAGCAAGTCGGTACTCACCACTAGTGTTGCCATTTCTCTTTCTGCCGTCCCGCCAGATTAATAAACAAAACTCGCTAGAATCCTGCTAAATCATTTAAATTCTGTAAACTCTTATCAAAAAAAAGTTTCTTTTATAATTTAGCAGTTAAACTTTATTTGATAAAATTAGAGATCATATGTTTATAAAAAACCATCAGTTTTTTAACAAAAACAAGATACGAACTTCGTTATATGGTTTTATAACCAGTGTTGGGATTTTGTGGCATTAAATAAAGTATAAAAATGGTCATAAGAATGTCGTCTTCGTTTTCGTGACTGTTGAGCTCGTTGGAGTTTGAAAATGCAGTCAATGCAAAACTTATTTGCACTTTTATGTCCATACCTGCAATTAACAAAAAAAAAACAAATAAAGCATTTGCACAAGTGCTGTCAAATTAAATACATACCTTTGATTTAATCAAAATGTATATACATACACTTCCTTTGCATCGTTAAAAATTAAAATCTTCAAATCATCAAAAATATATATATGTGCATACATGCAGCTTTTTTCATGTTAGCCGAAGATACCTAAAAATATTCGACAACTATATAATACTATTAGAATACCTTTCCCGCCATGTTCATGCTTATTTAGTGCATTTTATTTTGGATACGAAAATCTTTTGATACACATAAGTATGTATGATGTTTTGATTTGTCCCAAGTTTTGGTGCTTTTAGGAAAGTTGGCAGCCATGGGGTCTCACATTCATGAGTACTCACATATACTTGTTCTCTCATTCCGTTCACACATACAGATGCAATTCGCGCAAATTTTTCTGTTTCCCCCCGGGCATAATTACCTCATCTCATCTACCCAACGGTTTGCACATTTGCCCGCGGTTTGCACGTTTGGGCATTTTGCCCGTATGTGCACATTATGCCCATCGCTACTATAGTAGACCGAGGCGGATTATATCTGATAGAGGATCCTGCTTCACACCTTTAGAATTTGGAGAATTTCTACTTAAGCGGAATATTATACATGTAAAGGTTGCAGTGGCTTCCCCGCAAGCTAACGGACAGGTAGAGAGGGTTAATCGGGTTATTAAAACCATGTTAGGCAAGTTGAGCGACCCTATCGATCATGCTGACTGGTCAAACAGGCTCCTGCAAATAGAATACGCATTGAATAATTCGGTTCACGGTACCACAAAAAAATCGCCCAGTATGCTTCTTTTCGGGGTAGAGCAAAAAGGAGAAATAGTAGACGAATTTACGGAATACTTTGAGGATAAGCTTGGCGCACGGGAAGAGCGTGATCTGCAAACAATCCGGCGCGATGCCGCTGATTCNTATATTTTTGCGATGTTGCTTTGACCAGGGTTTGAACCCAGGCATTGTGGAGTGGAAGCGCGCACTGCTTACCACTACACCACAGCGGCCGACTGCAAATAGAATACGCATTGAATAATTCGGTTCACAGTACCACAAAAAAATCGCATAGTACGCTTCTATTCGGAGTAGAGCAAAAAGGAGAAATAGTGGACAAATTTACGGAATACTTTGAGGATAAGCTTAGCGCACGGGAATAGCGTTATCTGCAAATTATCCGCGATGCCGCTGATGACATAGCGTGAGAGCTAAGAAGTACAATGTCGGTGACTTGGTCGTAATAAGGAATGTGGACACTTCCGCTGGCACTAACAAAAAACTCGTCCGTAAATACAAGGGACTCTACATCGTGCACAAAATCCTCGGGAATGATAGATACGTTATCAAGGACGTAGAAAATTGCCAGTTAACTCAAATCCCATATGACGGTGTGAAAGTAAAATAAAATAGCGAAATAGGCAGGAAAAGGCACTGGAAATTCCCAAAAAGTCAAAAAGAGACACTAAAAAAAGAAAAAAAAAACGCAAAATTATTAAAAAATACATTTACTTTAGAAAAGGTTATTTTACAAGTAAAAAGAGAAATACTAGCCGTCATCGATTCGCCAACAGTTAGCGAGTGGCGAAACGAACGAACTCAATGAGGTACAACCAAACTCGCTATATCTATCCGTGCTAGCTAACATTGTTGTTGCTTTCACATGTAAAATTCTTCTTTAAGCGACCGGAACTCAAACATAGCTAGCGAGAAGTGGTGAATCGATGACGGCTACTATGAACTTGTTTCTTCTATATAAAAAACTAGCAGACCCGGCGAACTTCGTCCCGCCCAAAATTTTTATATATTTTATTGAAACTTTTTGGTCCAACATTTTCACCAACAATTCACGTTTACGATTTTCATTGGCAAATTTTTTGTCTGCTAAGATTAAGGTTTGGTGGTCATTTGCCGCTTTAAATAACCTAAGGAAAGTGTTATATCCGTGAAGAAGTTCTTGAAATTCTCCAGTTGTGCGGAATTTCATAGCACGGTTATTCGCAAAGCGAAATAAATTTTTTCCTCTTCACTCCCTGGCGGCAACAATGATCCGCTTCTATAGTGAATGTCCTAGAAGCTTTACAGTATAGTAGGTGGCAATTTCAAAATGAGTGCGAATCATTGTTCTACAGAAATGCAATATACATATACATATTTTAGACGAAATACCTTAAAAGTTTGAACGTATAATAATATTGGAAAATCACATCCATTGGGCCAATTGCAACGCAGGAGCGTTCGATATACTCAATGGTGCAAGAGGTCGATTTAATCTGACCTTCACGGGCCCTTTTCTTACTTGGCTCGACTTCAGCACCACTTGGGAGCACGTTTTTGCAATAGTATTGCATACATATTTAAAACATTAGACAAATCGTATCATAAATAAATTTTTTAGTAATAACTCAACTACAGCGCCAACTGTCGGATTAAATTGTGAAACCAAACCATCCAGAGACCCACTCAAATACACAAAAAGTTTTGTTAAAATCCGTACAACCATTTATGAGAAGATCACTCACAAACACACCTACAGAAGAATAAAAAAAATTCATTCAGAGATAGCTAAAGGTCGGTAGGTTTGTAGGCCTCACACCCCTTTTCAAATAGCCCAAATTTTCTCCATGAGTATGGGCTTGATTTCAACTATATAC
>NW_016165259.1:4009-10550 GCF_001687245.7 Rhagoletis zephyria | reverse complement strand
CCACTTCTCGGAAAAAATGGACCATATGTCCTAATATATGCTAAAACACTACTTACGTACCGAATTTTAAGCAAATCGGATCATAATAAGATTGTTTCGAATAGACCGGTCCCTGGTCCACCTACCCTAAAAAAAGTAAAATTTTTTCAGCCTAAAACATGGTGGTTACCGAAAGCTATTTGTATACAAAATTTCATGAAAATCGGACCAGCCGTTCGCGAGATTACCTGTTACAAAAAAAAGGGACTTCTCTTTATATAATTAGTATAGATTTGTAGTTTGAATCTTTGACTATTTTATCATTTCGAGTTTTTAACTCACAAAACTTTAATCTCTATATACATTGAGCCACAAGATGCATTTTGAAGTTTTCTGGTAGCATTTTCTCTCGATTTTCGCGATGAAAAGCCCTGAACGTACTAAACGTGCGCTCGACGTGAGTTGATACTAGTGGCGCCCAATTTAAATATGGAGCGTTTAAAACTTTTATATCGGGCCATATTAATAAATATAAGCAATTGGTTTTTCTGAAAATTTCAGACCTTTTACTACATTTATTCAAACAAAATGGAAATAAAAGGTATGCAATTTTAAGAAAAAGCAATTGCTCAGTTTTTATTCATTCCTTGCCCTTTACAATTAAAGGTAGAAAAGCCAAAAAACGCAAATATCTTAAAAAGGGCAAAAAAGCACTAACTAATGTTTATATATGGAATCATGGAAAGCTAATCGCATACATTCTTAATCGAATATAAACTATGTCTTTAGAATGTTCCGTTCCCTGCTTATACAATACGTATATAGCATAGAACATCGTATTATATAATATATAATACCTCTATATTTTGCTTAGTTTGGGAAAGCCTGCTCTACTAAGTCTAAGTCGAAGAAAAGTCGTACGGCCCCCATGGCCTGCTCGCTGTAGACACCTAAACCTTTCATATGATTAAACAAAACTCTTTTACATAAAAGAAAATCTGATATAATTATGGTCAGTATTAGGTATAAATAATTTTCAGGATACTTTCGAAACGGATCTAAAACTTCCAAATACCCATGCTGGTGTCTTGAAGAAGTTGGTGAATACAGAACAATGGTGAACTTCCTAAAAAATTATATAGATTGGCGCGATGCGGGTGGTGAAAGAAGTAACGCTAAAAATTATGAAATATAGTGAGGACAAATTAATTTTAAATATAATTTCTCCCCCAGAATTACATTTATTGCTAAAGGTCGTTAATACGCTATTCTCTCATAAACGCTCCAGGCTATTCTTCTATCAAGGTGCATTCCAAGATGTCTAGTTTCGTTGCAGTTGGATGGGTGGGCAGGTGCCTCTGTTGAGTGTGAACGTTACTTGGCAGATTTAGTGCTATTAGATCTTATACGCCATTTGTTGAGCCACTCATCGATTGTATTGAGTGCATTTTAAAGTTTATGTGAAGTCATATTAGGGGAAATGTCTTCCGCTAAAATAGCAGTGTCATCAGCAAAAGTGCCAATGGTGACGCCATCAGCAAAAGGCAAATCGTACGTGTAGAGGAGATATAGTATTCGGCCCATTACGCTGCCTTGTGGCAACCCAGCTAAGCTTTCATCTAGTTCAGACTAGAGATGGGCAAAACACGTGATTTTCTACGTGACACATTGTATTATGCTTTTGCATGCGTGAGCGTCAGTGGTTTTGAGAGAAAAATCACGTAACTTCCGTCATCGTGCGGAACTGAAACTTTGGCTGGCGTGAGCGTGCGTGAGTTAGATTTTCCGTCAATCACGTAATTTTCACATATCGAGCCCTAACTGTCAAAAAGATGTAAGCGACTTTTTTTCAAACCTTTCTTTTTGATGCAGAAATGTTCCTCGAACATCTAGATGCATTTCTGCGTTAAAATTAATAATTTTTAAAAACATTTCGCTCACATCCTTTTGGCGTTTAGGGCTCGTATAATGTATGTATACCAGGTGGGTTACTATGTAGTTCCACTCGAAAATTGTATTCCCCGATTTCGTACAATTACCCATCCATGGATATCTCCTTGTTTAAATCTGTCAGTATAGGGGCATGTAACTAGATGTTGCTAGGTGTTAGGTACGCCTTCCACTCTTGTTGAGATTTTCGGCGAGCAAAATTAGCGATAGAAAGTGTTAATTTTATTTTTAAATGTAATTCATCTGTATATTCATAAAAGAAACCAAACCTTTATAAAGCTAGTTAACAAATAAAGAATAAAAATTGAACTTATAATATTTACATACATGTACTTACACTAGGGCAATTCATCTAAACTCGTAAATGCCTCGAATCGACGTAAAACTCGAAAACTTGTTTCATTTTGTATGGAAAAGTGGTTTATTTACGGGGTTTACACAGTTACCCTGACTGTTTTCATTCGTGGCCAATAACAATTGGCTTAGACCTAAGACACAGCATTGCCGTTTTCAATTCGTTTTATTACCCAGAAAGAAATCTAAATTACCCACAAGTCCCCACAAAAATTTTCACATTCCACGCAAATTACACACAATAAAAATATATATTTTTAGGTTTAGTTTTCTACAAAAAGCTTTGTATTTTCTTTTAAAATATACAGTTAGCGGATTCACAATATGTGTTAATAACAATAATAATAACATATTTTTATGTAAAATAATGATGAATGGTTTTAGAGGATATTTAACTACATCGAAAGTTTTTCAACTGATAAAAATTATATAAGTAGCTTTGATGATTATTTTATTTTCTAGTTCACTTCTGACTGTAAAGGTTTCTAGGCTTACGAAGTTCTTAGAACCAATCGGTAACTCAAAGTAAAATAATTTCTGCAAACTACTGCACACGGCGAACTCTTACAAGGTAGTATCCAAGGCGAATTTATACAAGGTGGTGTTGTTTGCTCACCTGATTTCTTCGCCTTACATGAATTTTGTTTTTGCTTTTACTTATTTGACAGCACACCCATCAAAAGCAAAAACAAAATTCATGTAAACTTTGGGGCGAATTGAGATTAGACATAACAACCGTAATACAAAATACATGTGGTTGTCGTTGTTGTATTCTTGCTACCACCTTTTATAAATACTCCTTGGAGGTATCGGTAGAGCAAAACCAAAAATTGCAATAAAAACTTGCAATGACAGCAATAATGGCTACAAATGTACAACAAACACATCGTTTTTACATTAAGAACCACCGCGGGGAAAATCTCTGCTGTTTAGGCAAGACGGCATTGTATAAACTCGCCTTTCTACTGCAAAATAAAAACAAAGTGCTGCTAATAATACTATAGGCCATTTTCCCAGTAATTAGTTAACTACTAGAATTTTAACTATTGGTTAACTAATGGATGTACATAAGTTAACTGCAGTCAACCATTAGTCAAACTGATATTGTGAAATGAAAAATGGTGGTATAACAATAGCAAAGCAGTTAACTGATGACTGTGAAAATGTAGGTATAGAGGCATTGTTGCCAGCTTGAGTTATATACAAAACATATGAATTTTTCATAGATAACTATTAAATAGCGAATTCCCAAATTTCCCACAACATATCGTTCCCCAAACATTACCCACAAATATTCAAATTTCCCCGAAATTGGGGAGAATTTGCCCACAAAAAGGCAACGCTGCTACGATAACTTAATATTACTATTAAAATAAAAGGCATTCTATTTTAACCCATACAAAATCGAACCAACCTAATATACAGTGGTCGAAAAAAAATTTACAAGTTTTAACAATTACTATTTCTTGTTATTAACTACTTTTTCTTGTTATTGACTTGACTTCTTTTTTTATATACATATACATAGTATAAAAGAAAGTCAAGATTCTTTGTACGCGGTAATCTCGAAAACTACTGAACGGATTTTGACGAGATTTTCTCTAATATACTCTGTATCGACAGGAGAGGGATCTTTTTTTTCTTAGAATATTAATAGGGTTGCCACCTGTCTAAAAAACTAATAGATTCGCACCGTTCGTTGGATTACAAAAGATGAGCTGTCAAATGAAAGGGATTGGTCTCTAGAAAAGCAATAATATTTTTTCTTTAATAGGGTTGCCATCTCTTCATAAAATTACCATGTTCAATCATAATAAGCGTAGGCATCAGTTCTGTCAAACGAAAAGACTTAGCCTCTGGATGTGTAATAATGTATTATTTTTATGAGTAGGTTGGCTGTTTAAAAACTATAAGATCTTCACCGTTCGTTGGATAAAAAAATAAGAAACCAAATGAAAGTGCATGGCCTTCGCATGTAAAAAAAAACTTTAAGTTTTTTGAGTAGGGTTGCCACCTATTTAAAATTACTACCTTCTATACATAGTATAAAGGAAAGGCGAGATATTCTAGCCACGCTACTGAACGGATTTAGGCAAGATTTTATATGTATATAATAAACGAAGTACATGATGACATGATTTCTTTCTCCAAATACGTAAATGCATGTACAATAACATGTCCAAGTTTGAAACTTTGTACAATATTTAAAAAAAAAAAATAAAGAAACTCCTAAGAATTTCGAGCTTTTTGAATTAATTTTCTAGAAACATTTTGTGTATGCAGTTTTGTAACCCACTAAGTTCTAGTATAATAAAGTGCCAATTTCAAGGCTAAAAATCTCTGTTTTAACATTCGTTCGGTTCGTTATATGAAAGCAAATGCGACGAAGAAATTTCTAAAAAAAGTCTACGGTAATTTGCATAATCTGTAATTTTAGTTGCAGCTGCATTTCTTATACAACTTTTTGAACTCATTATGAAATTAGTGAAGAAAAAACATTGACAAAGAAAAAAATAGTTTACACTTAATTCCTCACAAAAAACAGTTCATCCCCCGATTCCGCACACAATGTGAAATTCCACACATAAAACGGTCCATTCCCGATTCCCCACGCAAACTGAAATTCCGCACAAATCGGGGAATTCCCTACGAGTTGCCTTCCGTGATGCGATGGGAAAAATGGTATCAAATACTTAACTGTTCGCTTTCGCATTCGCAATAATCAATGCGGAAATTTTCAGCGTCTAGCTATAAAGAGAATCGACAATTTGTGGGGTAAACGATAACCTTTAATTAGGTAAGAATTATGGAACTATCAAATATTATTGGTCAAAGGTCTGTTGAAAAAATTGGATGTAATGCTAGTTTTGTTTCTACCTTTTCTTAGATAAGTGTAATCATTTTTTTTTTCATAAAACGGCTTATTATTTATGATTAAGTTCCGTGTTTTCTTTTTTACTTAGCAGAAAAGCGCACCAAATAATTTTTACCGGTTTTACTACTGGTTATACTCCTCTGTGCGCCTGAAAACAAAAACATTTATTTTATTTTGTGATAATAGTAAAAATTTGCACGCAGCGGATTAAAAATAAAATGGAATCTAAAAAAGTTGACAGCCAAGTTCACGAATCAAACAAGAATCAGTTCAATGCGAATTCAGTATCTATTCAGGAGTGGGACTTGGCATGCAATATATCGTTAGTATGGTATGGAAAGGGCGTAACTCACATCGTCGCTGAAATACAAAAGGACGTAACTAACTAAAAATCCATTTCACTTTTTGATTGATTATGATGCATTTCATCGAATCATAAGTCCCCACATCGTTTTATGCAATAAAAAATTTTAGTTAGTTATGGCTTTTTTGCATTTAAGTGAAAATGTGAATTACGCTCTTTCTATACTATATTAACGACATGTTTTTGCGTTCATTTGCCTCAAAATATCAAAGCACATTGAGCGCATGGAATGAACAACAAAACGGATTTGATGGCTTTTCGTACCGACAGCGGTGAGTAATTAATTGTGACTGCCAGCAACCAGTGTTTCCAGAGAAAGTCCCCTAAAAATCTTATTTTTTTCCAAAAAAATCTTCAAAATAAGATTTTAAAGCTAAAAAAAATCTTTTCGATCCCTAAAAATCTTAATTTAAAAATACCTAAACAAAAAATTCGATATTGTCTTTACGGCTGTTAATAGCCCTTATAATGTTGGTTGAAAAATTTACCAATTTCAAGTTATTAAGTCCTTTTTATAACAACTTAAACTTAAAATGAATATTGCCTCGTATCATCACAAAATTTGTAGCACAGTTAACATATGCATATATACACTGGCGAAAATATAAATAGGGACGTAACATTTTGCAAGTTTAGACCGACTTCAAAAAAAGAGGATTCAATTCGTTCGAATATTTTTTTATGTATGTATGTTACCGCATAACTTTGGACTACTTGAACTGATTTCGATAAATCCTTTTTATCGGAAAGGTGGTACCTCAAGGGTGGTCCCATACTACTTTGGTTTAGATTCGGTCATTGGATCATGAAAAATTGACGATCAATTTTTATATGAGAATTGAAGTCGCTTGTGTTTTTTATACCCGAGCGCACTTGTGCACAAGTGTATTATAACTTTGTTCACATAACGGTTGTTTGTAACAGGCAAAACGAATCGAGATAGATATAGACAAATGTATACATAAATGATCAGAATGAAAAGAGAAATCGATTAAGCGGTGACTGTCTGTCCGTCCGTC
>NW_016165259.1:0-3219 GCF_001687245.7 Rhagoletis zephyria | reverse complement strand
CAATATTTCGAAATTTAAGGACGCTAATTTACTTAAAATGTATACACCCCGGCTTATCATGTAGCGGTAGCTTTCGGAAAGGTGGAAAACATATATTTAATACTTGCGCCGGGTATTTAATGTTCGGCTCCGCCCGAACTTAGACTTTCTTACTTGTTGTTTAATAAGTACTTGTTTTTTTATGAAAGAATAGCTCGTTATCTATCAAGAACCATAACACAAAGTTCCATAACAATTTTGAGCTTTTTAATTCGATCTTTTATTGATATTTTTACATGGACGTTGTTTTATAAATCTTACCGCCCCTTTTTTTCTTGTTTTACTGTGCGAGAGAAAAAGGCAGATAATATTCAGGCATGTTCTGTAAATCGTACGATTTCAAATCGGTGCGATTTACAAAATCTATTTCGGAGGATATATAACAAAGAGGGAAAAATTTGGCGCTAANTGATAATATTCAGGCATGTTCTGTAAATCGTACGATTTCAAATCGGTGCGATTTACAAAATCTATTTCGGAAGATATATAACAAAGAGGGAAAAATTTGGCGCTAAATCGATGGAAATAACGTAAATGATGTGTTTTTAGCAGTTTCCATTTGAAACATTTAATACTTTGATTTAAAATATACAACAATACTTTGCAAATCGCACCGATTTGAAATGAAGGATTAGCAAGGGTAATATAAATAAGTTAAAAATTTTAACTTAAACATTAAACATATTACATCATTCACAAAAATCTTCATTTTGAAGATATTTCCAGTGTACAATTTTGCTTTTTGAAAAATCTGCTTTTGAAGATTTTGAATAAAAAACTGCCCAAAAAATCTTAATTTTCAAGGTAAATCTTGACTTATGGCAACGCTGCCTAGGGTTCGAACGATACTGTCGATATTGAGTAAGCATCGATACTGATGGTATAAAAATGAGTACTTTAATACTCGATACCTTATTTGGTGATTTTCCTCGATACTTTGCAAAATACTCGTAGTATCGAATACTTTTTAAAAAACGCACTTTTTAAATTTTTTCTTCCATTGGCAACACATTTTCTTTGCTTATATGGATTACTATCATTCAATTTTGTCTATCACTTAAGATAAACTGAAATGTAGTCTGTTGCATAACATAAACCAAATAAGTTAAATTTTAATGGCCTTATTCATAAAAAATAAGGTAGGTTTAAAGAGCTTAATAAAACGACATTTTAAAAATTTTTCAGTTTATACACCTTTTATATTTTGTATGAATAAGGCCATAAAACTTTACGCATAGTACACGAAAATGCAGAATTTTTAGAAACTTTTTGGGTATACAGTTTTCTAACCTATTCAACTATACGTGTAGCCTACTACCGTTAACTTTTAATTCAAAGTTACACATTATTATACTAAAATTGAATAGGCTACAAAAACGCATACCCAAAAAGTTTACAAAAATTCTTAATAAAATTTGAAATTTGAATTAATATATATGTATGTATGCATGTATATTTAACGTTAAAATTACTTCCAACGTGAAAGTAAGTTCTGCAACAATGAAATAAAAATGAAATCTTTTAAATTTTTTTTGTTTTAATTTCAGGAAATAACTAGATATACGATTGAAGAATAAAATAATTTTAGTATCCCAAAAAACGTATTTTAATGAGTCCGATACTGAGTAGTATCGATACTTTTTCCCTGATACTTTTAGAGTATCGATACCATGATCTCGATGCCAGAATGAGTACTCAGTATCGATACCAAAGTCTCAAATTTGGAACTCTAACGCTGCCTTCAACTAGGAAAAGTCGAGCTCAGCTAATAAAAAAACTAATTACAAGCTATTCATTGCAGGTGAAGTTTAGGTAGGTACCCTAGTACATAACAACAATGCGTTGAGAAGGTGCAATCGCAAAAGTTACTGAGCTGTTGCGCCTTCTACCCAAAGAAAATATTCTATGTTCTTCGGCCGACGAGGTAGATGACTAGGCTAGTTTCAAAACTTCTTTGTATTCAATGGTTCGCCTGCAGTGTGGTGAATATTCGACATATAGATGACGCCCTTTAGCAAATGAAGTGTGTACAAAATATCNCAAAACTTCTTTGTATTCAATGGTTCGCCTGCAGTGTGGTGAATATTCGACATATAGATGACGCCCTTTAGCAAATGAAGTGTGTACAAAATATCGCACACCTTCTTCAAAAGGACCATTTCAAAAATATGTTGTTCGATTTTTTTGCATACATAAATTAGTAGGATTTCTCTGCAATTAATGCAAATATATTTTTCTTCATGATTAAATTCTCTAACTAGAAAACTACTGTTATACCTTTTTATACCCGAGCGCATTTGTGCACAAGGTTATATTAACTTTGTTCACATAACGGTTGTTTGTAACAGCCAAAACAAATCGAGGTAGATATAGACAAATGTATACATAAATGCTAGAGAAGTCGATTAAGCCATGTCTGTCTGTCCGTCCGTCCGTCCTTCCGTCCGTCCGTGTACACGATAACTCGAGTAAAAATAGAGATATCTCAACGAAATTCGGTACGTAGGTTTCCCTTTATCCGAGGTAGGTTGGTGTTGAAAATGGACGAAGTCTGACTGTAACCACGCCCACTCCCCATATTTTCGAAAAATGCAAAAACGACGATATTGGATCCAAATTGCTTGGATCCAAATTGCTGAAAATTTGTATGTTAAGCAAAATTTTGGTAAAAATAGTACTTATTATTATAAAATTTTTAGAAACTTATGATGAAATGCTGTATCTCAGTAGCCGCTTCACCAATCCGCACAAAACTCGGTACGATCCTTGCCTAGTGCCTAGCTAAGAAATCTGTTGAAAATCTTTGAAATCGCAATACCACGCCCACCTCCCATATAACGTTAATTTATAGAAACACGAAAACTACGATAAATCAGTAACTACTGAAGCTAATTGACTAAAAATCAATAATTACTAAAACCACTTAGCGTCAGGCCCGCGCCACCCTCTTATGACTGCCAAATGTGTATCTCAGTAACCGATTCATCAGCTTCTACCAAACTCGGTGCACTCAATAACCTTAGTACAAGAAAGAAATTCGTTGAAAATTATTCAAATCGGACTAAAACACTGTACGGCAAAAGCTTGAGTCATAGGTAAAACAATGAATTCTCCGTTTTTCGAAGTTGGCTTCCGAAATCGAGATATGGGCCTTCAAAGTTCGAAATAGGACCTTTGGTA
>NW_016165258.1:16195-28281 GCF_001687245.7 Rhagoletis zephyria | reverse complement strand
CAAAAAAGTTTATTCCAATCGTTCAGAATGAATAAAGAAATTCAGCCAAGATCACGTAAGAACAAGAGAGTGAAAAAAGTAAATTTTTTAGCGGGTTCTACGCCATCTTGTTTCACTGGAAAACGAGCGAAAAGTAAACAAAGCAAAGAAAGCAACGAAAACCAAAATTAGCCAAAATTATTGTCAGCCACTTTAAACGCACAATTTAAGTAAAATGATGCAACAAAATGCTTTAAAATGTGTTGTCATGTTGAATTAACTCTTCTTTACTTGAATAAAAGTGGAAAATAGTAGTGCTTGTGATGTAAACAAACGCCNGGTTCATGATTCCATCGTTATATTTTCAACTTATTTTAAACTTGCAAAATTTCGGAGAACACGCATTGTTCGATCATAAGGATATTCCTATAGATTCCTCATTAGAANTGCTTGTGATGTAAACAAACGCCCAGCTGACGAACCCGCTTTCTCAAACTTTTTCTCAAAACCAGTTACAAATACAACGTCGCGTTCTTACGTGATCTTGTATTTTTGGTTCATGATTCCATCGTTATATTTTCAACTTATTTTAAACTTGCAAAATCTCGGAGAACACGCATTGTTCGATCATAAGGATATTCCTATAGATTCCTCATTAGATCCAGAAAACTGTAGGAAAAGATTTTGAATTAAAAGATTCTTCAGGTTCATATAAGTTTCCCTATTAAAAAAAAATTATACNCGATCATAAGGATATTCCTATAGATTCCTCATTAGAACCAGAAAACTGTAGGAAAAGATTTTGAATTAAAAGATTCTTCAGGTTCATATAAGTTTCCCTATTAAAAAAAAAGTATACCTGCATTACTAATACAGCCCTTTTCTAATGCTTCAGTAGAACGTATATTTGGTAGTTTAAAAATGTGTACGACTGACTTGAGGACCAGATTGAGCACTGATATAGTTGCAGCAATATTATATACAAACAAAGGCATAAAAAAACGGTGATACTTTGTTTGAACCGCAAGAACAAATGTACCAATTGAATTGGAAAATGCAACTAATTTTTTTACTAAGTACCTGTAAATAGTATGCAGTACACAATTCTCATATCTGTAATAAGAAAATTTGGAACACCTAAAGAATATTGACCTTTGAGCTAGAGAAAAAAAAATGGGCATGGGCCGCCCCCTTTCCGGATTTTAACGGCATATTTTTTTTTTTTGGTGTAAATTGACAAGGGCGGCGATAGGGGGGCNTACCTGTAAATAGTATGCAGTACACAATTCTCATATCTGTAATAAGAAAATTTGGAACACCTAAAGAATATTGACCTTTGAGCTAGAGAAAAAAAACATTGGGCATGGGCCGCCCCTTTCCGGATTTTAACGGCATATTTTTTTTTNAGTATGCAGTACACAATTCTCATATCTGTAATAAGAAAATTTGGAACACCTAAAGAATATTGACCTTTGAGCTAGAGAAAAAAAAATGGGCATGGGCCGCCCCCTTTCCGGATTTTAACGGCATATTTTTTTTTTTTGGTGTAAATTGACAAGGGCGGCGATAGGGGGGCTAAACGTGGAATTTTCAACATTTTCAAAATCTTATATTTCGAAAACTAGTGAACCGATTTTCTAAGTATGGACACAGTTGGAAAGGTTATTGAGGGGCCTTTCATTCAATATATATATCTATGTATTTAATGCATACACATTGCGAGAAAAGGTAAAAAACGAAATTATGCCAATTTTTTTTATAAAAATGTATGTTTTTCTTTAAAAAGTACGTAATTAACTATATTGGCAGACAAGTTTATCAGAAAGAGCACGAAAATACCGTTAATTTGGTATATGACTTGTAGAAAAAAATTATTGTGGACATCATATTTGACTAAATATATATAAAAATATAGTTTTATATGAAAAAGGAAAAGCGCCGCAGGCGAAAATTTGGAATAAAAACTCGCGCGATAGAAAATTTTACTCTCTTTAGTTTTTACNTACACATTGCGAGAAAAGGTAAAAAACGAAATTATGCCAATTTTTTTTATAAAAATGTATGTTTTTCTTTAAAAAGTACGTAATTAACTATATTAGCAGACAAGTTTATCAGAAAGAGCACGAAAATACCGTTAATTTGATATATGACTTGTAGAAAAAAATTCTTGTGGACATCATATTTGACTAAATATATATAAAAATATAGTTTTATATGAAAAAGGAAAAGCGCCGCAGGCGAAAATTTGGAATAAAAAATCGCGCGATAGAAAATTTTACTCTCTTTAGTTTTTACAAAAATTTAATTAAAATTAAAAAAAAATACTAAAGAAATATATACAAACCATTTTTTAATCACCTTATTTGTTATAAGATTGAGTTGTAGAATTCAATGGATAATTAATCAAGCTACGCTACCCACAGTATTTTTGCGTAGATTTCCTTTTTGCAGAGAACACCTTTCTGCGTAGGCGGCCTTTGGCCGCGCTTAGGGATTATAACCATCACAACGTAGAATTCTCCTTTCTGTGTTGCAATAGAAAAGGGGGCAGAACACCTTTTGCAGATAACACCTTTTTGCGTAGGCGGCCTTTGGCCGCGCTTAGGGATTATAACTCTCACTACGTAGAATTCTTTCTGTGTTGCCAAAGAAAAGGGGCAGAACACCTTTTGCAGAGAACATATAACATTAATAAAGTTGTTTTATTGCACTTCTGGCAGTTGCTGTGACAATATTTTGAAAATCAGTTCAATAGTTTTCAAAATATAAGCTTTTGAAAATTTTGGAAATTTCTTTTTTAACCCCCCCTAGCGNGGATTATAACTCTCACTACGTAGAATTCTTTCTGTGTTGCCAAAGAAAAGGGGCAGAACACCTTTTGCAGAGAACATATAACATTAATAAAGTTGTTTTATTGCACTGCTGGCAGTTGCTGTGACAATATTTTGAAAATCAGTTCAATAGTTTTCAAAATATAAGCTTTTGAAAATTTTGGAAATTTCTTTTTAAACCCCCCCTAGCGCCGCCCCTGTCAATTTACACCCAAAAAAAGTTTACCATTAAACTCAGTAGAAAGGGGTGCACCACGTCCACGTTTTTTTTTCTCTAGCTCAAGGGTCGGTATTCTTTAGGTATGCCGATAATTTTGAGTAATATGTTCGGATTTTGAGGATTTTTCGTTTGGTTTTGACGAATTTGGTAAGATGTTTGTGGCAACACTGCTCCGTTTACCATTTCTAATCGATAATTCGTGCTGATGAATCGATGTTTTGCTCCCAACTATTTTCATGTTTACGCATTTTTATTTTGATCTTTTTTGACGAAGTTATATTTCGCTCGGTCAATAAAAGTCGCTCGAAATTTATTTCGTGTAAATTGGAGCTTTAATAACCAAATAAACACTACAAAATTTTCCAAAAATGAGTTCGGGTGCCATTCGTGCGCCTGTTTCACAGCTCATTCATAACAAGGATGATGATGTTGAGAGCGAAGAGCCAAAGAAGAAATCACGCGAGGATTGGCGTAAAGCCAAAGAGTTGGAAGAAGCGCGAAAAGCAGGTACAGCGCCAGCAGCTGTGGACGAAGAAGGACGAGATATCAATCCGCACATACCACAGTATATTTCCAATGCACCCTGGTACTACAACGCCCAAGGCCCAACTTTAAAACATCAGCGACCGCAAAAAGAGGATGAGCAAGGACAGCTTGAGAAGCGTGCACCCAAAGGCCTAGATATCACGAAAATAGTAACAAAGTACAGAAAAGGTGCCTGCGAAAATTGTGGTGCAATGACGCATAAGAAAAAAGATTGCTTGGAGCGCCCACGCAAAGTATTGGCCAAATATGCCGAGTCAATTGTCGTGCATGACGAGCATGTTGTGCAGGACACAGCAGTCAATTATGATGAGAAGCGTGATCGGTGGAGCTCATATGATCCAGCAAATCATAAAGAAATTATAGATGAATACGAAAAAGTGGAAGAAGCCAAGCGGCAGTTAAAAGCTGAGAAGCTAAAGAATAGTAAGCTATTAAATATTTTCGGCAAATTAAATTGTATTATCCAATTTTTATTTTTCAGATCCCGAAGTAGAACTCTCCGATGATAATGATAATGAGGACAAATATGTGGATGAAGTAGACATGCCTGGTACCAAAGTTGATTCAAAACAGCGCATTACGGTGCGTAATTTGCGTATACGTGAAGATACAGCAAAATATTTGCGTAATTTGGATCCGAACTCGGCATACTACGACCCCAAAACGCGTTCTATGCGTGACAATCCGAATCCAAACATGGCACCGGAAGAGTAAGTGAAGTAAATTAGTTTAAAAAAAGTTATAAGTGTATTTTAAATTTTTATTTAAAGGGTGGAGTTTGCGGGGGAAAATTTTGTGCGATTCTCAGGGGACACTACAAAACACGCTACGGCACAATTGTTCGCTTGGGAGGCGCATGGAAAAGGCGTCGACGTGCATTTACTAGCTGAACCAACAAAATTGGAACTACTGCAAAAAGAGTACGACAAAAAAAAAGAGCAATTCAAGTCCAGTGTGAGTAAAAATGGAATTTTTCCTATTTTTTTTTCAAACGCCTTTTTTTTTTTTATTAGACAAAAGAACACATTGTCGAAAAATACGGAGGCGAAGAGCACTTGAATGCACCTCCAAAATCCTTGCTGTTAGCTCAAACGGAAGAGTACATTGAATACTCCCGGAGTGGCAAGGTCATAAAAGGCATGGAGAAGCCAAAGGCCCGTAGTGTTTATGAAGAAGATGTTATGATCAATAATCATACAACTGTCTGGGGTAGTTACTGGAATGGCGGACGATGGGGTTACAAGTGCTGCAAGTCGTTTATTAAAGTAAATCAATTTCAATTCAGCAATATTTTTTCAACGACGTACATAATATCTTTTGCACTTGCAGAATTCATACTGCATTGGAATGAAAGATCCGGAAACAGCGGTCGATCTTCTACACCCTGTCGCGAGTACTAGTAGTACAATCGAAAACGAGACAGCAGTGAGAGCGTCTGGGGAAGAGGAGCCAAAGGAATCGTCGACGTCGTCGTCCTCATCCTCTTCTTCCTCATCTTCATCATCGTCCTCTTCTTCTTCGTCGTCATCATCGGAAGATGAAGAGGTTAGACAACTTGAAAACAAAAAGGCAAAGAAAAAAACCAAAAAACAGGAAAGGAAACTGAAGGCCAAACAACAAAAGCGAAAAGATAGAAAAGAAAAAATGCTGCGTGCCAAAGAAAAAGCACAATTGGAAGCGGCGCTGCGTGATATACGCGCCAAGTCGAATGAGGAAGACGATCCCAAGGATGAACGCAAACGTGGCTATAATAGCAAGTACGATATTAAAGCACCCACAGAAGAGGAAATCGATGAATGGCAACGCAAACGACAGCGCACCGATGATCCAATGTTGCAGTTTATGTCACAATGAAGTTTTAAGCTATATATTTAATAAGATTCCTATGTTGTGTTATTTAATAAGAACTTTTAATTTTTTCCAACTACCTAGAACTTAATAATTAAACAATGGCGTATTGATCATAAAGTAATTCCCTAATTTTGTAATATTCTTCGGAGAGACAGCCCTCCATTGTTACTTTGCCCGCATCCATGCGCCGCAGTGCCAGAGTACCATTTGCGCACCACAGCACGCCACCTGAAAATTCTGAGCTGATGTTGTTTCGCATGAGCACTTGCTTGAAGTCGGATAGCTTGAGTTCGTTAATTAACACAGCGTTGTGCACCGGTATTTCATCGGTTTCCAAGGTTTCGAGTGTGAGCGTCTTATCCTCGGAAACTACCACGTCCATATTATCAACGTCATTCCGTGAGGTCGTGTCAATAGCTTGCGTTCGCACGCCAATGCGTGCATCCACCCATGCAACCTCGGCATCCTTGCCTTTTTGGAATTGTAGTTGAGCAACGAGTCCCTCGGTTAAGCGGACCTGATAGATGTGAGACTCGGTGGTGGCATCAATAGTCTGCGAAAATGGAATCAAAAGTTAAAATCATATTAGGTGTAATAAAGTTCATGGTTTCAACCTCACCTCTCCCTTCTGTGGAGTAAAAACACGAGCACCTATATTTTGTTGGCAGTGCTGCGCTACAACGCTAGTGGCATCCTCTGTACCATGCACCACGATGACACGTCTGGGACGCAGTTGTGAGAGAATTTTCAGCATCGATTCGCCATCAGAGCGGCCCTCAAAATCAATTCGCTGAATTTGTGCGTTGATTTCAATAGTTTTTCGTTGGCTGGTACATTTTGTAGGCTTCTCTAGCAATTGAACATCTGTGGAAAAATATTAATTTTACTTTGCTCTAATTGAAAAATTTTATTCGCGTAACTACCATTAGTGCTCGCTTTACTCTCCTTCGGCTCCTCTTTCTTTATATTTTCTTTGTTGTGTTCATCTATCGTTGCTTCAAAGCCTACATCCGAAATGCGATAATCTTCCAAATTAATTATTTCACCATATTCATCACATTTTATTTTTTCTTCGTGGAAAGGAAACATGGCATAGTGTTTTTTGTTGGATTTAAAGAATCCGCTGTGATGCCTTCCCTCTGGTCGCACAACGATGTCATGCTTGCCGGTGATGACACTCATTTCAATGTCATCATCAGAATCAGAGCTGCTTTCTTCTTCCACATCCTGCTTGACAATTAGGCGGTTGAGCTTTTCGCCTTGAGTGCGGAGGTATTCTTCTAATTCCGCACCCTCCAGCTCGACGCGGCGGCGAACGTCTAGCTCCAATTTTCTTCCAGGCGAAGCATTCTCTATCAAATCCATCGCTAATGTGCCGTGTGATGTCCTAACACCCACATACATATGTAGGTATTATATACATAAATATTGATTAATGTAGGAATATAATTACTTCTTTTTTTGCGAGCTGNAAGCATTCTCTATCAAATCCATCGCTAATGTGCCGTGTGATGTCCTAACAACCACATACATATGTAGGTATATACATAAACATGTATTAATGTAGGAATATAATTACTTCTTCTTTTTTGCGAGCTATCTTACCTAGATGTCATTATAATACTATTAAGCGGATTTGCCGCCCACTGCACAAACAATTCACGTGTAAACCCGCATTCCAAGTCTGGTGTGCTGGCAAGCACTACCTTAGGACTAGGCATTTTGGAGAGCTCCGCCAAATTGTGACATAGCTGCATATGACGGAATTGAAATGGATTGTTGCGTGCCCCTTCGAAAGTCTTCATTAGCTTATCGCTCATCCATTCAATTTGGGATTTCGCAAATTCGATCACGTTGTAACTAACGTTATTCAACATAGCCAGAGAGTATGCCATCAAACCAGACTCCTTGTTTTTCCAAAGTTGATCGAGCATGTGTGCCAACTCCAGCACTCGACCCGCTGTATCAACCGCAATCAGCACATTGCCATTATTGCGTACCGTCTGGAGAATATTGGTCATCAGCTTTTCATCGCGTGCACGACGTCGCGCCTGTTGATATTGTGCATTGTAGGCGTCGGTGATTAGAAGTGAAGGACGCTGGAGACGCTCCAGTTCACAACCATTAAGATGACGTTCTTTTTTATGATTGAAATCTGTGGCATATACAATATCTTCTTCGCCCACTTTGAGAATTTTCCAAATAGTACCGCCTATCATATGCCCCGCAGGAAGTGGAGTTACTGTGATGCCGTAGCCTTTGCCTAAAATGTGATGCAAAAAGGTATGTTTTATTAACATATATAAGTGTGTATATTCTATCCGTAATGAAATTAATTAGCATAACTCACCTTTTAGTGACACTGTTTGATTGTATTTAAGTTGTATAATTTTGTCGAATGCTGCATCCACATCATCTAATGAAAATAAATCGAAATCGTACATGTTATAATGCGACATATAAAGGTCGTACATAAACATTTGTCCCATTTTATACACTGGGATCGTAGCGTAGATTGGGCAATTCATGCTGAGTTTTCCAACGAGATAGGGTAGCGCACCCAAATGGTATACATCTGGATGTGACAAAAGCACTGCGTCGATGGTATGTACATGTCTGTGAACAATTAAAGATTGCTTTTTTTTTGATGTTTTATATATACCCATCCTGATTACTACCTTTTTAACTCCTTGATAAGATTGGGATCGAACTTCTCGTCCCACCCACAGTCGAGTAGAATCCGCACTTCGTCTATTTGCAGAATATAGCAGGGAGGCGATTCATCCATGGCACCAGATATTGTGTGCAGTTTTATTATCGACGTCATCGCGTTATAACTTAATTTAATATTGCGACCGTTTTTGTTATTTGGTAGAAACTCTTATTTCAATCGGCCGGCTGGAACTTGTGCGCGTTCCTTGATGTACCCTGATTTCTTAAAAAATTAGGTGCATATTTGTTAATTTTTTATTTTAAGAGTTGGCAACCTAGTGCAACAGCTGTCGGTTGCTATAATAACTACGAAGGTACACGATCAAGAACTTAAGGCGGATATCTATAGCATGCGTATGCTTTTGTGTGCGTGTGACAAAAAATTTAATAAAAAATTTTAAGGTAGCACCAAAGAACGTAGCTTTACGTGACATTTATAACTTTGCCAGCAAATCCCCAGACGCAAAAGGTATGTCACAATGAACGCCAAGAAAACAATTTTGTACTGCTTTTTTACTCGTCAAAATTGCTGTGGATTTTATGTGGTTTTTGTTTTAAATATCAGCAATGGCCCGTAGTCATAATAAAAAAATAAAGTCGACTTTAAAGTTAGTTGCAGCTTTTTGACATAATTTTCAATGGGATATCTGTCAAAAAAGCTGCAACTAGCTTTAAAGTCGACTTTATTTTGACTATGACTACGGGCCAATGTAATTAAGTTTTATGTTTCTACGTGAAAACTCAAATTTAGACGAAACGAAATAAGTACTAATCCGGCTGATTGTCAAAGCGCACAAAAATATAGGAATTGGCCTTCTTTTCGCTTCGCGCTGAAGCTTCGACGATCTATGTGGCATGCTTTGTGCATTTTCATACAATTCATCTTATCTGTCAAAGCGAATCTGTCACGTAAAGCGAAGCAAAAGTTTTATGCGGCAGCAGCTTCAAACGGAGAAAGCTTTGAGCCACATGTACGTTTCGCGCATGCGCAGGTTTTCCATGTATTAGTATCAATGAATCTGTGTTGCCACAAAAAAGATACCAAATTCCTCAAAAACAAATGAAAAATCCTCGAAACCGAACAAATTACTCAAAATTTTCTTATTACAGATATGAGTTTTGTGTACTACATACTATTTACAGGTACTTAACGCCTAATTCTGTGTTTTCTTGATACATTTTTTGTAGAGAAATTTTATCAAGATTTTTATCAAGTGAAAGCTCCCTTCGCATTCTGTGTCAATATTTATAAAACAAAAAGCTCTACGATTTCCACATGAGTGGAACTGATTTCCACATGAGTGGATCTGATTTCATTGTCACATATGAAAAATATGAATTTAAAAGCGAAAAAAATTTTGATTGCCGTAGCCGAGTAGGTAGAGATGTCGACTATAATTCCATGTATCGCAGGTTCAAATGCCGGCACATGGAGTATTTAATTGTTAGAAACAAATTTATTAATATATTTAATTTATACATTCCACATGAAATTTCAATTTGTCAATAGCATTTTCAATCTTGTAATTTATCAAGAAAAGAGCTTTTGTTTCTGTGCTAGAATACCAATTCTTGATAAATAATAAAAAAATTGACAAATTATAAGATTTTCAATTTATAACATTCTCCAATCATTTGGTACTTTTCTTCTTGGGGCTCAAACAAAGTATCACCGCAAAGTATAAGTATTTTATATGCCTTGGTTTGTATATAATATTGCTGCTACTATATCAGTGCTCAATCATGTCCTAAAGTCAGTCCTTCACATTTTTAAACTACTAAATATACGTTCTACTGAAGCATTAGAAAAGGGCTCGATTAGAAATGCATATATATATATTTTTTAATTTTAAAACTTGTATGAACCTTAAGAGTCTTTTAATCCAAGAACTTGTTTATTATATTTTTATTATTAATGAAGAATCAATATGAATATCCTGCAAGTTGAAAATAGGTTTGTTCCTCATGAGCACGCGGGTACCCGCGTGTGCCCAAAACAGCCCAGAAAGGGTTCCTTACGCTGGAAAAATGGGTAGTATAGCATGAACCAAAAATAGTCTTTCGTTCATGGTAATATAGAGTGAATACGTTCCACTTTTAGATCGTAAAAGTCTTCTTCTTTGTGCACGAAACAGCCCGGACTATTTTTTCGGGCACAAACGTGCAAAAGGGCAATTAGAATTACACCTGTTGTTGTTCAAATCTGAAAGCAAATTTCATAAAAAGGAAAAGTGGAAAATATCACAGAATTTTCAGAAAATGTAGTTATTTAGTAACTTTATTAGCCAGATAAGATAAATACACGTAAACTCATTGTTTAGAGCTGATATGTTGATCCCGGGCACGAAATCTGGTTTTTTGCGTTCCTCACGCAATTTTGGCACTTGTTGGCACATTTTTGACGCTTGTGAGAGAGTAATTTATTTTTACGATCAAATTATCGAAGCGTGGGGAACAAAGCTAATATAACGAAGGAATGGAAAAAATTATCGATAACATTTTGGATATTTAGCAGCAAATCGTCTCAGAAAACGGATAACGAATGTTACAAAACACGGTTTTGAGAAAATTGACTTTGAAGTTTAAGGTCGAATTAATCCGAAACTTTGCGGTAGAATTTTGTAATTTTTGAAGGAGACGTAGTTGGTGTTATTAGTTTTGATTTTCCATATTTTTACATTTAATATCTGTTAAAGTTAAAGAAAATTGACTTTTCATTCCGTACACATTTGTCGTAAGTAGCGTTTACTCACCATTTTGTTTTGTCCATAGAACATATGACAATACTAAAGCATCTATTTCAACGACGATGGTATAATTTGATGAAAAAACCAGACATATTTATTAAATAATGATTACTTATTAGAAAAAACATAACAAAAACATATTCATGTATTTAATAAAAAAATCTGTACATCTCTTATGCTGTAAATATGTTACGAACATACGTTTTCCTTATATAAAAACAAAAAACAATACTTAAATTCAGCCTTTTGTACATTTTGATTTCTTTCATTTCATTGGAGACTCAGTGCAAGCTAAAATTTAAAAATGTAAAATTTTAAAATTAGTTCCTCAGTTTAATTTCCAATTTTAATTGTGTCGTTATAGTAGAGGACCATCGAATTGTCGTAAGTTCAACGTTTTGCGATACATACGACAAATGTTTTCAGATTAAAAAAAGATTACATATGTATGGGAATTTGTCGTATGTGCCCCATACGACAAATGTTTTATGATTTAAAAATAAGTACGTTTGTATGGGAATTTGTCGTATGTGACGCATTTTCGGCACATACAACAAAAGGCATACCCAATCATTAATATTATGCAACATACGACAAAATGCGCACAAAATATCTCAAAAACTAAGGGAGATATAAAAAATGGATTGCATAAATAAAAAGAGCATGTCCAACTTAGTAAATCTGCATCAAAACCCCACGTGATTTTGCACATTCGTCATCCGTTTTCGAAATATGCTTTCGCTTAAAGCTACTTACGTTGTGTATGGGGGTGCTTGAAGGGTTGACAAGCCATGTGAGGGAAATGTGAATAAAACTCAAAATTTTTTGATTTTCTGGCCGCCATGTTGACGTTTGATCACACCATCAAACCGTTTACGTTGTGTATGGTAAAATCGAAGAAAACCAAACTCTTTACATTGGCTGCGTCTTTTTATACATTCCGGATAATCCCATTTCACAGCCGGAACAAACAGAATACGTTTGAAATATATGTTAACATATCATCAGGAACATTCTAAAGAATAAGTAAACAATTCCAAACGTTCAGAATGAATAAAGAAATGCCGCCATTGTGAACCGGAAGAAAACTTAAATTCTTTGCTTGAAGGAGTCATATTTGTATGGTGTATGGCGAAATGGGAATAGTAGGTTTGCAGAATGTTTGAAAGATGATTGTGCGGTGTATTTCGCTCTTTATAA
>NW_016165258.1:7644-16170 GCF_001687245.7 Rhagoletis zephyria | reverse complement strand
AGTTGGCACAGAGGAGAAACGACTGGCGTGCTTTGCTGAACTCGGCCAAAATCGCTTAGGCGGTTACAGCGCCAAAAAAGAAGAAGAAGAAGAAACTGAGAGTTATTTTCTAGATATCTAACAACACACGATAAAGAAAACGTCAGCATTCTTTTTGAATAATTTAAGGTCCATCATATTATCGCAAGTGGTACGTGACGACCCAGCGATATGCCTATAAAACAATTGATCTTTTTGTTGTATTAATTTCTTGGGCATATCAAACATTATCTGGAACATGTCAACTATAATTAAATTATTTTCTTCTTATTTTTTACAGTACAGTTTAAGGAAGTTCCAACGTTATGTAAAAGCCTTAAAAAAATCCTAAAGTATTTTGTTTTAGTTGAAAATTCAGTACAAATCAGTACAAATTTTGAAAAATCAGGACAATAGCGTACTGATTGAAGAAATGAATAAAATCAGTACAAGAGTTGAAAAATCAGTACTGTACTGATAAAATCAGTACGTCTGGCAACCGTATCCCATAGGCGTGGAATATTTTATAAGCCCTAACTTCGGAACCATAAGTTCCACGAACTTGAAATCTGGTATGCAGACATATCAATGGTAGGTGATTATATGAGGGTATATATAAACGAGTTTGTGAAAGAGGGCCCCCCATATTCCATATTCGTTGAAATTTTTAGCAGCTATACCTTCGGAACACTGTGTCGCATCAACTTGAAATTTGGTATGCAGTCATATACATATTAGGTAGGTGCTTATAATAAGGTCTATATAAATCAGTTTATAAAAGGGGGCGTGGCGCATCTCATAGGCGTGGAATTTTTCATCAGCTATAACTTCGGAACCACAAGTCACACGAACTTGAAATTTGGTATGCAGACATTCAATGGTAGGTGCTTGTAGGAGGGTATATATAAACGAGTTTGTAAAAGGGGGCGTGGGACATCCCATAGGCGTAGAATTTTTTATCAGGTATAACTTCGGAACCATATGTTGCACGAACTTTAAATTTGGTGTGCGGGTATAGCTATGGTAGGTGCTTATATAAAGATAAATATAAATGAGTTTGTAAAAGATGGCGTGGCAAATCCCATAGGCATGGCTACGCCCATTTTCCAAAAATTTATAATATTCTTATTTTTCGTCTAAAACTTAATGGGCCGAATTAATAAAAACAAAGCAATTGCGTTTTCTTAAAATTGCATACCTTTTACTTCAATTTTGTTTGAATAAATCGAGTAAAGTGTTAGAAATTTCAAGAAAAAGCAATTGCTAATTTTTTATTCATACGGCCCAATGTAAATATCAATATTGAGTAAATTATCTTCAGTAGTTACTAAAATATCGCAGTTTTCGTATTTATGAAAATTAACGTAATATGGGAAGTGGGCGTGGTTACAGTCAGATTTTGCCCATTGTCAATACCATTCGTCCTCGCGCGAAAGAAGTGCACGGACCAAGTTTAGTTAAAGCAGTGTTTGCATTATTCAACTTTGCGTTCAACAATTGCGTTCAACTCAACGCAGGGTTGCACGAAAAAAAAGTTGAATGGCTAAATGTTGGCTGGCGACCAACTTTGTTGAAAGCGATTAGTTGAAAGGCCATTCAACCAAAAGTTGAATGCAAAGTTGAACAATGCAAACACCTTTTTATGGCGAATATTTTGATATTTTTTCATATTTTGATATTTTTAGCCATTCAACTTTTGTTTCGTGCAACCCTGCGCTGAGTTGAACGCAAATGTTGAACGCAAAGTTGAACAATGCAAACACACTTTAAGATATCTCAATTTTTACACACAGGCGCAAATTTAGAATCGGTTCTCTAAAATCGATTATTTCGAGAAAATCTTCGATTCTGCAAGTGGAATCGGAAACGATTTTTCCATTCCTAGTATACTGTGGTTGCCGCTTCAAAAGCTACCGGATTTGACTGGAGCAGCGATGCGCAGAGAGAGCTTTTACTTTGCACGCGCCCATACAAAATGTGTAGAAAGCTCAAAAGAGCTTTGCCCGCGGGCAAGGCGGTGCCCATCGCCGGACTTGAGTTAATTTATTGCATTCATCAAAATGAGAAATCCTTATCACAGGTCTCCCGATTCAATTTCTCATAGGAAATCTAACTGCCATGTAATACTTTATACGCAGACTGCCTTAAATGATTTGGTGCGAGAACTGGAGTTGTTGGTGGAACAAGCAAAATCCTGTAAAAATGTTAAACAGCAAAATTACTCTCTGAAGTGAGAGTAAAAAGTGAGTAACAACAAAAAGTACGGGAACAAAAAAAGCATTTTTCCTGTAAAAACGTGAACCAGTGATCACTTGACACTTTTCATGATTTTACCAGAAGAAAAAGTCCGGGTAAAATCTTGCAACTTCATTCTCTACACAACTCTCCAAAAACCGTTCTCATTTACAGGATTTTGGAGGAATTTGGAGTACGGGATCATTTTTCCTGTAACTTCCTGCAAGTTCGTGTAAAAACCTGTAAGTTCATGGAGCACTGGATCAGAGCTATAATTTGTTGGCGCGGAATTGTAATTTCGAAAATTTAAAAAGATCATTGTTTTAAGAATTTGTACTAAAGAATTTCAAATTAAAATGAAACCGATCTAAATCAGATTGATAAATACTTTTAGTTTTTTAATTAATTATTGCCTATTTCGTAAAGTTATGAATAAATTAGTAGGTGTAAGTATAAAATGCTATTAACTAAAAATGCTGATATTGAACACTCAGAATTAAATTCATAATCAACGGTATAGTTCAAATGATTCGAGAAAGAGCTGAAGTTTTTGTTTATAAACCGCGAAAATGACAAGGGTTTTCTTTCGCTCTTAACAACAAACAACTTTCGTCAATCGAAAAGCTTCAATTCACGTGTTATCTTCTTAATCTTATTATCGAGCGTCTTATCCTCGGTTTCGCAAATATAATAATGCCTTGACGTGCACTCTTGACCATAGTAATTGTAAATGTGCTTTGTTGGATTATAGGAGAGGCGTAAGCAACGACCTTGACCCTCAATCTCGACGGTATTGTTCAGTATGGTTTCGTTGGCGGACGGATCTTCGTCCTTTTCATCCTTATCATCGCCATCTACATCGATCGCGTTACTCTCTGTATTGTTCGCATGTGACATAGCGATAGATGTGAGGTTCATATTTGGATTGACTGGTTTTGCTGAATTAGACCAAATCCAAAGTAAACCAGGATTCAATCCACCCAACCAATAATCACGTCCACGGTGCTGTGGCTGATTTAGTAAATACGCCATTATCTCCTCGTTTTCCGATACCTTCTCGAATTCAGCGAGATGAGAATTAAGCGCCTTGCAAGCTGAGTTCGCGGTCTTCCAGTTCACCTGCTGATGGCTGTTGATGTAATAGCAATTATCGCTGATGCGGGTGAAATTTGATGGGCAAGGATCACGTACTGAAATTATAATTATATTACTACATAGTCTCATATGTACATGATATGTTAATCACCTTCTTTCTGATTATTTCCAGCCATCAAGTAGTAGATCAGTTGCTCGGCGCGTCGTATGCGACTCTCCAAGTAATCGACCCGATACACGAGCTTCTCTATGGCACCCAACAGATATAAATCGTTTTCGGTTACAGCCCGAAATGGTGGCTGTGGACCGGTGTGTTGTATCGCGGGTGGCGGGTGATGTTGTTGCACATGCACTGGTCGAACAGGTTGTGGCGCTGGCTGGCTATTGCTGCTGCTGCCACCACCGCCCAACCCGAATAGTTGTTGAAAAAATCCCGGTTGTTGACGTTGTTGCATTTGCTGTTGTTCCTGTAATTGTTGTTGTTGTATCATTTGGTTGGTCATCGGTCGAAATTGTGGATTCACTACTTGAACGGGTGGACGCATATGTGGCTCCAACTCGACTGCTTCACCAATACGTTTTGTTATAGTATATACATTTGGACGCTTGTACGCCGAAGAATGATAGGATAACGGACCTTGCATATTCGGGCCCATCATAGACATATCGTTTTGGCTAGGAATGAATGGAAGATCTTTTGACGAGCGGACACTGGGACTAGATTGGCTGTAAAAGGTTAAGAGGAAGGACGGTTTCGGAAAAAAATATATAAAAACGTTAGCCATTGTAGTGTCTTATGGACAACGGATAGATTATTAGATACTGGACAAAAATAGCGTCTTTTATAAAAAAGTACATATGTACATACATACAACATACAGACATATCGCACACCGTCTTCAAAAGAGGCACAACTCGAAATTTGACATTTTTTAAATTATGCGCTAAAAATGTACACAGACCTTTCAGCAAAAGCTGGTAATAATTTGTCAAAAAAAAACAACTAGGGTAGTCTCTTTTTTGTCCAAATGATAATCATGTGATATGAAATAGTCTTTCGCAGTTTCTGACAAACTTTTAATTTGGAGTTGTGCCCCTTTTGAAGACGGTGTGCGATATGCAACTACTTATAATTATACTTTGATATGACAAAAGCATGTAAACTTAAGAGATCTGCATCCAAATAATTAAAAGGACTGTAAGGACCGTTAGCTTACAGTCAGTCAATAAAGTTTAGGTATAGCGAATTTTTTAAAATACGGGCAACTATTTTTTAAATATTTTATTTTTCGATAATTATTTATAAAAATATGGTTAATTCTACAACAAAAAACCCAAAAATCAGAGTTCCAAACCTTGTGCAAAATTAAAGAAAATTCTGCAAAATTGCATTCAAATATTGCACTTTTTATTTACGCTCTTTAGAAAAAAGTTGAGTATGCAGTTTTTTATTCCATTCAATTTTAGTATAACTAAGTGCAAGTTTGAGGTAGCTAGAACTTACGATTGAGCAAGTCGGAACTGGTCTTGTTTACCAGGAAGTACAAGGTACCCGTTGTGGCCTTCCCTCGATTGTGGGGTTTCGTCTGCGGCTCTTAGACAGGGGCAAGTACTTAGGCTTGATCCTGGAAAGGAAGCTGTAGTGAAGTCTATGAAACCAGATTTAAGCCCATCTTTTTTCACGGAGCACTTGTCTGGTAGAACTCACTAGAGAAGGCTGCACCTGTAAAACTGGAGCGTTTACACCGGATCGACCCAATCGGAATTATTGGAGCATTAGGAACCACACCTACACTGGCGCTTAACGTCATGTTGAACACGGCTCTTGCGTATATTGCATAAAGAATTGTTGCAGCACGAACTGCTATTAGTCTCAGGGAAACTCTGTAGTTCTGGAGCGCTTTGACATCGCCCTGAACAGATAGATTGTTGAGCATCTCTGATTTTTACTATGGGAGTATATCAGCGTTGCCGTTTTCACTCCGATCGGAGTATTTCACTCTTTTTTCAAGCCGAACACTTCTAGTATCTTTTAAAAACGCTCCGATCTTGAGTTTATCAAAATTAAATATTTACTATGTTTGTGAACAATTCTCACGAGTTGTTACATTTTTCGGCAAAAACGTCTTTTAGGCCGAAAATGGTGGCACACTTATCTTAGACAATGCATTTTCTTCAGTTTGCGTAAAGAACAAGATTCCATCGCGAAATTGGTTTTCAATTAAAACTTAGAAAAGATATACTATAAAAGTACAAGTAATTTTTAGCAAGAAAAAAACCGACTTAAAAAAATATATATATATATCTATATATTTCATGATTCAATGATCGGATCTAAACCAAATTAGTATTGGACCACCTCTGAGACACTACTTTTCCCTTGCAAATCGGTTGACGTGGTCCAAAGTTATGCGGTAACATACATAAAAAAAAATAAAATTAAAAATATTCCGACGAACTGATAACCTCCTCCTTTTTTGGAAGTCGGTTAAAAAATAATCACTCGTGCTCATATGTATACCCGTAGTTGTGTATGTAACGTATACACCCGTAGCACCATACACCATCAGCCAACACGTCTAATCGCACGCTTTATTTAAAAGTCTTATTATTTAGAAGTAATTTAATATAGGCGTGGAAGATTTTTGCACAGTATTCCTTATGCACATATTCTCTGGTGAAACATATGTATATGTATTTATATATATGTATATATACACGAATTGCTCGTTTAAAGTAATAAGACTATTATATAAATACATACATATATGTAATTTATTAATCAATTTTAGTAAATCACTGTCCTTTCAAAATATCAGTTGAGTAAAATACAATAGAGAAAATTGATATACTTAAGTCAGTAATTTTTCTAAGCTATATATTTTGAAAGTGGCATAAGTCAATTTACTGCAATGAAAAGTAGTGATTTTTCCATGACTATACGAAATTATTTATACTAAGAAAAATATACGTATCCTCAAATAACAAATACAAACAATTTTTTTCGAAAGTTAGCATCAATATTTTTAAATGTGCTGCAACGCAAACCCTTACATACATTGATTTAAAAACAAAGGGACTTATGCCACTTTCAAAAAAAAAAAAAACGGCTCATATGTGTGTACATATCGTCGCTACCATGTCAAATTATCGAATGTGCGAAAATGCTTGCGCAAATTGGCAAAGCAGAGGATTCTGGCTTTACCAAAGTGTCGAATGCCACACTTTTTCCTAATGACAACAACATTTTTTACAACAGTTTGTTTATTCTTCTTAAAAACACCTATTTTCATATTCGATAGTTTGGCATGGTAGCGACGATATATCGTAATGATGAAATAATAAATTAAGTTTACAAAATAAAGTTATTTATATGACCATTATTTGATACCCAAACCTTGATATCTTATTTAATTTTCAAAAGCTTTAAAAATTATATGCACTACGAGTAAATCTCGGCAACCCTGGTACTTTAATTGAGACCAATTATTTTATGATTTCGATTTTACTATTATGAAAACGTGACATAATTAAGTTTGTTTTTATTTCTAATACTACGTGTGATATTTCAATATTAATTTCCGCAAACAATGTAATTACTAACGAAACACAACATGTCCCATAAAAAAAAAATGTTACTTCCTCTGTCACTACACATTTTTGTATGCGGAATTTCGACAATAAGATTACCTCAAAACATAATCCTCTAGAAATTCCCACCACACTAATGGCGAAACATTTTCCAGCGAAACCGCGGACTTCGTCAGTCCAACGTATGATTCATTCGCATATTTTAGCGAAGACGATGTTGGTACGCCATTTATGGTTACATTGCCTAACACCAAATTGGCCAAGTTCAAAATGATTGCCACCATCAAGCACTTAGCAATGCGTTGCAATCGAAAGTGTTCAATGACAATAATATAACCGTCATTAGTATGACGAGCCGCGTCGGCGCGCTTCAAGAACTCATTGTCACACTGTTTTCGTTTTCGTTCGACTCTCGTTTTCATTTTAATGTTTACACTTTTAAGTAGAAAAGCATTTATGCTTGTATTTGATTTAAACAGAGTGTTGTTGTTTTTTTTTTTGGTGTTACACATACAGCACTTCTTTATTTTAAAAATATTTGTTTATTTATTTGTCTTATTTTTAAACAAATTATTATTATCGCTTATTTATTGCAAACACAGTTCATAAAGTTGTGCGTCCACTCACGGCCTGCATAAAAGTTCGACTGAAAATCCCACTTGCCTACAAATCGAAGTTTAAAAAATTTAATACCTTCATCACCTCACACATGCATATGCACATACAAATATTTTACTGAGTAACTCGTATACGAAAACTACTTGATCTTCAAGTTAAATGGTCAACTTAAAGAAAGCACAGTCATACACAGTACGTACTATATACATATAATATATACATACATACTTGCATACTTGCTTACATACAGATGCGTGGTAAATAAATGGCTATGTGGGTTTATGTGTTTACATGCGCATGGGCAAACCCAGTACCGGCACTGCGAGTACTCAACGCTCGATCTCAACATTAGCCACTGCCAACTGACACTCACCAATGTGTGTTGTTGTTGGTGCACTCCTCCAACGTTTAAATTGCACGCATGCGCATAAAGACATCAGTCGAATATTTGTAAACTTTCTCCATTTACTCATCGCTCACAAAAAGTCACACAACGAAATCTCAACACAAATATACATACATACATATAAATAAGCACACCGCATAACCACTCTACAAATTAATTGGAAATTAAATGAAACTATTAAAAATTGGTGGAGACATTTCAGCAATTGCATACATACCTACATAGAAATATCCTGCAGTGAAAAATTATGAGTTGATAAAAACAAGTAATTTTTAGCAAAAAAAAAGCCGACTTCAACTCTCATATAAAACAAAATATATATATGTATATATATATATCTCATGATCCACTGATCGGATCTTAACCAGATTAGTATGGGACCACCTCTGAGACACCTTTCCGATGCAAAAAGAATTATCGAAATCGGTTGACGTGGTCCAAAGTTATGCGGTAACATACATACAAAAATAAATAAATAAAATAAAAAAATATTCCGTCGAACTGATAACCTCCTCCTTTTTTGGAAGTCGGTTAAAAACCAACTTTTAGTTTGTTTTTTTTTT
>NW_016165258.1:0-2077 GCF_001687245.7 Rhagoletis zephyria | reverse complement strand
TTTTCATTTTCAATTTCATAGATTGTTTATAATGACTTTTGCTAAAATTTCAAAATCAAAAGTTATCAAAACAAATTCTATGGGACTGAGAAGTATTATTTTCTACTTTTTAGTCCATTTATAAAAGCGTTGTATATTAAAAAGTTTTTTTTATATTATTTATTTTCTACTTTTTAGTCCTGTCTGAATAAAATTTTGCAATAGATATTAAAATAATTCAACGATATTAATAGAAAGGTGCACACACATGCATTTACATATGTATGTACATACAAACGAGCACCAATTAATTTTATTTAAAGAAATGGCGTGTCGTCTATTTCCGGTGTAGCAAACGTAGTACATAGGGCGACATCTAGATGTCATCTACCTCGCCCTATTCACTATGCTTTTTTATAGGAGCTTTTCAAAGCTTTGCTTTATGGTGTCGGACACACAACATTGAAAGTTTCTGGAACACAACATTGAAAGTTTCTGGAACACAACATTGCAAGTTGATAAAAGCGTTGTAATAAAAAGGGGGAGAACTTAAAACATAACAAAAACATTACGAGGTAAAATCATTCTCTCAATTAATCGGTCATGATTTTTTTCTGACATTTTCAAGCATTTGTCACGCCCTCTTTTCAAAGAGCCCATTTTTTATAATGAGTATGGCATTGCTTTCATATACATATGTACTCCATACAAAATTTTCCAGTACTGTACCATGAACACTTTCAGAGATATGCAGTATGAAATTCGGGTTGTATGGTAGGTGTCACGCCCCCTTTTCCAATAGCTCCATATTTTCTCCATGACTATGCGGTTAATTTCATATATGTCCACACCGAGTCCCAGTACTCTACCAAGAACAATTCTAGAGATATGCAATAAGAAAAATTCGACTTGTATGGAAGGTGCGACGCCCGTATAAAGTTCCATTACTTCCAGAGATACATTTTATGAAAAATTTGGTTTGTATGGGAGGTACCACGCCCTCTTTTCCAATACCTCAGATTTATTATATCTTCACAAATTTTATATATCTTCACGCCAATTTCCAGTACTCTACCATGAATATTTCCAGAGATATGCAGTATGAAAAATTCGGTTTGAAAAGGAGGTGCCACGCCCCCTTTTTCAATAGGTCCAATTTTTCTCCAAGAGTATGCGATCGATTTCATATGCGCCAATAGCAAGTTCCAGAACTCTACCATGAACACTTCCAGAGAAATGGAGTATGAAAATTTCGGTTTGTATGGGATGTTCCACGCCCCTTTTATATATCGAGATTTTTGTTAGCCGATAATCATCCTTTGAATGTCTGCAGCAGGTGTCCTAAATTTAATAAAAAAATCGGTTCAGCCGTTCTCGAGCTTTGCGATATATGTACATACATAGATGGATAAGAGTTGCTGCTTTTAATATTTGGAGTATTCACAACGGTGTCGTAAGTGTCGTATTGTTGTATGTCATAAACTTTAAACGCCTTAAAAATGTATTAAGGGGGTTCGCAAAGTCCAACAAAGTCATATTATCTCTTCATAAAAGTTCGCTGCATTGTACCAATCGTGTTACCACAAAAAAATTGTCGTCCATTTTTTTTTAATTTGTACATATACGTGTGATATTGAATTAAAATGTGTAATATTAAAAAAAAATTAACAATATTTCGTAAAAATTTCGAAATTTTTTAACTGGATTTCCTAGAAAGATTCTGAGTATGTAGTTTTGTAGCCCATTGAATTCTAGTACAATCAAGTACAAGTTTCCAATGGCTAAGAAGTATGGTAGACTTTTCAGTATAAAAAAAGGGTTAAAATTTTGACGAAAGAAAGAAAATATTGCAAAAAGTTGAAAACTTGGAATTATACGGGTTTTGTTAAAGACCGAACTATACTTTTATAAAAAGATAACCAAATTAAATATCAACAAAACTAATATGTTAATACTTGGCAAAAAGTGGTGCGGCTATAATTTTTTGACCACTACATGTATTTTTTTATATTTTTAATTGGACATACATATATTTACATTGTACTAAAGGTATGTGTTTAGGCGCGTCTGCTAACACCAGGCGCCTAAATACATGCTA
>NW_016165257.1:0-28283 GCF_001687245.7 Rhagoletis zephyria | reverse complement strand
TGCACAGCAGAATGCAACGCACTAGGATTTCTGTTGGTTTGCTTATACAAACATACATACATACGTACATATGTACTTTTGTATGTAAGTATAAGCGAAATAACAAAAACAATTCAATGCAATAAAAACCCAAGCACGTGAATGGGACTATGTGGTGCACTGTGAGTGCGACATTAAGAATTTAAATTGCGCTGTAACCAATACATGGATGGCTTAATAAATTCATTATTTACTACAAACCTAGCACTTCTTGAAGTGGTAAACCTAGGATGGAATGAAATTTTCAAAGAACCTTTGTCTTCATTTTTGGATAAAGGGTTTTATACATACATACATATAGAATCAAAAATAGATCGTAGATCTTTTGAAAGGGTTGGTCTAGGGAAATTATTATTTTTTCTGTTTTATTTTATAGGCTATCACAATAGATTGTAATATCTTGGAGTTGTTGCAACTGCCATAGCGCAAGTATGTCATAATGTTCCGAATATGGTTTAGAGTAGAATTGGCTGAGCATTGTCCGAGGCTCCAAGTAGTTGTATAAGCTCAATTTTGATATACTTTTTCCTGGTGCCTCAGATATGGTCTCGAGTACTCGAGATTTATTCTAAAATTGTTATATACATGAAGAAAGTAATGTTCATATATGTATGTGCTTAAGGAAGACTGTGCAAAAATCTGAAACGTCAATATTTAATCACTTTTAAATACTATGACTTTTAATTAGAGGCGTGCATGTGAGATGACTGCATAGGTGTTACAGGGCGTATACGTTACATACGCAACTACTGGTATATGAGCGCGGGTGGTTATTTTTTTAACCGTCTGCAAAAAAAGGAGGAAGTTATCAATTCGTCGGAATATTTTTTTTTTTATGGATGTTACCGCATAATTTTGGACCACGTCAATCGATTTCTATAATTCTTCTTTTAAAGGAAAGGTGGGTACCTCAGAGGTGTTCCCATGGCAATTTGATTTAGATCTGATCATTGGATCATGAAGAAATTAACGGTACTCTTAAACTTTTATTTGAGGAAATTGGTTTTGTTATTTTGCTTACATAGTTATATATGTTGTGCTCAACATAGGCTCAGTTTTTCATACTTTAAAGTTTAAACAGGCGGCAGTGTTGATCCGGATCAACTCGGTAATTAACTGCAGTTGATCCGGATTAAGTCCGAGTTAATCCAGATCTACGCTGCTTTTACTTTATTTGACTTGAGAAATGCCACAGAATGTTTATGTTCAAGGATTTTGTTTTCAGTTGGGTGGCAGTTGGGAGCAAGTGGGGGAGAAATAAGAGCGGAAAAATATTTGCAATTGGTATTTGGAAGAGATATATATGTATACCCTAATGTAGAGGCTCATAAATTTAATCAAATAATATTTTTCTTTGTAAATTTTACCCAGTGCATCTGGTATCTTCATTGGCCACTCAGCTTAAATGCTAACTCTTTAGCATAGCCCTACTGCTTTTTCGTCCTTTAAACTATACTTGAAATTAATATCCAGCGAAGCGAAACTACAGTCAGACAGTAGGGCTTACACAATTCAGAAGACTTATGCATACCTAATTCTAAATGGAGGTACATACGTGCGTATGTATGTATGTATGTCCACATGCAATTGCATCTAGGTGGATGATTTTGAATTGCTCTATTTCTCTTATTTGTAACATGCTCCTTACCTGTGCTTAGTTTAACTGTTTTATTTTTGCGATGCTTTGTTTTTGTGTCCTATTCCACAAGTCCCCAAACTCCGAAATCCCTTTTGACATTTACCTATCTTACTCCTCGCATTTAATTCTTCTCAATGTCCATGAAGCAAACCCAATGAGTATCCCCTCAATTCCCACATAGTGAAAGGCATTGATTTTTCGTGAATTTAAGCTATGCTACGGTGTAATTTACATCTAGGCGCTTGAGCTCCGCTCACGGCGAAGGACACTGGCGCGACGTTTTGCTTAACTGCTTAGGGTGGCTAACACAATATACCACCATAGCTTGTGTCTTAATTTGCGAAATATATGTGTGTACATATATATGAATATAAGTGTAGCTAAAGTCAGAAGCTTTCGGCTGGCAGATATGTATTTTAAGTCAAGCGTGTAAGTTGAAGAGTTGCAAGCAAACAACAAAGTTTTCTTTGCATTTCTTTCAGCGCTTTAACTTTTTGTATTGTCAAACTTTCGTTTTATTGCTACAGTGCTTTTATTCGCATACATTTTTTTTTTTCAAATTTCTTACTCCTTTAAATATTTAGGTTTGCTTTCAAGTAAACACTTGTATATTTATCCTTTCGTTTTATTTTCCTCTTGTAACTTAAATATTTTACTTTTTATTTGGGTTATTCACAACGCTCTCGTAAGTGTGAAATTTTAGTATGCCACATACTTTAAACGCTTGAATTGCTGTTTAGAGAATTTGCAATCACGCAACCACAACCCTTTTTTAGTAGTGTTAAAACTCATAATATGACTTTTATGGTACCTTGCGAACCCTCGAAATATACTTTTGTCGGTTTAAAATTTACGAAATGCAAGACACCACCGTTATGAATACCCCAATTGTTCTTGTTTTATTTTGGTAAATGTCGCTTGGTCCTTTGTTTCGTTTTCGCTGTCAGTGTCTGCATTGTGTTGCTCTACCGCCAAACAATGGACACTTAGCCACACTGCATTACATTTGAATGAGCTTTCATCCATTTCTGTTTCAAAATCAACTTAAGATTCTGACCTTTTAATGGCATGTGACCTTCTGGGTACAGTTTGTTTTGGCGAACAAAAAAGAATGAGTTTCACGGCGCGTGACTGAAAAGATAAAAGATGTTTCTATTCTTGACGTTTAAGATGTATGTAATATATGTATATTTATATATAAAAATATCTTTAGTAAGTCATTTTAAATTACAAAGAAATGTTTTAAATATAATTGATTTTAATGTCTTTACAATTGATTTTGTTAAGTCATTGAATACAAAAAATATATATATTTTGGCACTAAAAATCCGAAATCAAATCAAATCGTATGTAAGTACCTTTCTTTGGAATATCTCGATCTCAGTACCATTTTTATCTGAAAAAATATCGTAGGAGCTTATAAAATGCATGCGGTTATATGTTCTTGCAAATTCTTTGTCCTGGATAAACTACCAAATCTTTGTGCCAATTTTGACGAATCGCATATTAAAATAGTATATTTGTGATACATGGGATGCTATTTCATTCTGCTTAAATACGATAGCGATTAAACGGGATTTGACTTATAGCCTATTGCCACCAAAGGCTTAACTGCAGTTAAGAGCTCAGAGAAATTCAAATAACTCCAACATGGAGTTATCGGCAAGATTTTTTTCTTCAGTTTTGCTTTTTTCCTTTCGTTTGCTTCTACTTTATAGGTGGAATTGCCCCCTTCGAGTTGTAATCTTCGTTTTTCAAACGGCATAAACTGTTGTTCAGGCTTGGTGGAAATCCACTATTAATCTTTAACATTTTTGAAGACATTTCCTGTGGTAATAAATAGGCTATAGGTACAGAGACCATGGATGTACATAAGTACGAATTTCAAACGTTGTCATGTACCTATCATTTGAAAACATATAAAAAAAAAACGCACAAATATGAAATTATTTCTTCCACGAAGTGGTACTGGTACTATCCACTTCGCTTATAAATATGTATGTACAAACGTATGTATGTATGTATGTAGATATGTTTACCTCGTTATTTCTCATTACAGGTTTATACCAACTAAGTACATCAAATGAAGAAGTGCTTCTAAACTTATTAATTCATCAGCCATTGTAGCTGGCTAATATAGTACTTAACACAACTTAATGCACACATACATACATATATGTATTTATGAAACTTTAGGTATATTTGTATGAAAGTATGTATGTACATTTTCCTACTTCAACCCATTCACAAAATTCCTCTGTGTAAAATTACGCTAGTTTGTATATATGTATATATCGGTAGTTTTCCCGCAACCGAACAAGTGTCAAGCGTTGTGACTTTTGAGCTTAAATATGTCTTATATAGATGAAGTGACTTTGTGTGTACACTTTTACTTAGTTCACCAAGGCCAAGTAGCAGCTGGGCAGCAAAGCAGCAGAAATAATGCATACATGCGTATATATATATGTGGTACTTTATTAACAATATACAAATAATTAAAAACATCAATGAATGACTATCAAAGCTGTTAAATGTGTGACCCTTTTGTAAAAACCAGTCCATGGGCTTGAAAAAGTGTACAACACTGAGCAGTTAGTATTGTGCATGTAAGTAGGTACTTACATAAATATGTATATTATCAGTACCGCATAAGAACGAACTTAATAAAGTGGAGTGCTCGTCACTTTGTTGAAACTTTGATGTCACGATGAATATACATATATGCATTTAAACCAACATACATACCTATGAGTAGTATGTAGGTATGTTTTCACATACTATAGGGGTATTCACGATCCGGTGCATACTGTCTAGCATTTTGCTGTTATTTGAACAGATGAGAAAACAACAATCATGCTATTTATGCTATCTATACACCATGCTAGACAGTATGCACCGCATCGTGAATACCCCTTATGTATATTCAAGGTAACATCAAAGATTCAACAATGTGACAAGAGACTTTTTGCTTGTTTTTCTGGTGTACATACATAATTCTTCATACTAAACAAATTAATTCCCATACTTAATTCTTTATAAGTTGTTAAATACATACATACAGTATTCTATCTAACCGCAAATGAGCGCTGCTGACCTTTCGACTTACAACACTTTTTTTTGTTTTGGAAGCGTAACTAAGAAGAGTTAGTTACGCAGTGGTTGCCGCCAAAGGTCAGCGGGCTCTTTAGTGCTACGCTATGTGCATACGTTTAGAGAAGATAGCAATTAGTGGCTAAAATAAGTCAAATCGGCAGAGCATATAACCATATAACAATTGTATGCTTACGTAACATTTGCATAAATATACTTACACACATATGTAAGTATGTACAATCCCAATAAGCAACATTAATTTTGCGGTAAGCTTTCTATAAACTTACTTCAGCAAGCGCGGCATTTGGAAAATGGCTACTCCACCGAATATTCGAAATCGGAAAAACCTTTGTAGCTCAGAGAATTTTTGTACAATAAAAGTCTGGAATAGCTGCTTTTAAAGAGAGAAAAATATAGTTTTTTTTTAGATAAAGCACTAGGTATGGGTTTAATATAAGTATATGGTGTACTATTGCCCCAAAGTCACCATAACTCAGAAACTATCAGGCCCCTCAAAAAGCGATTTATACACGGCTTATATTATGGAGAATTTCATTGACTTCGAATTAGACAGTGCCGACGATAGGAGTACAGTAGTCGAATGACTACGTCAATCCGAAGATTTCGAAAAAATATATTTTTTTATCTTAAGTATCTTATTTTCGTATTTTTTATCATATTAATTAATTTATTTACAAATTTAATAATCAATGTTTTTATTATTATTTATATTATATTATATATTTTTTTGGTTGATTTTAGTTAGTCCTTTGAAGGAAATACTTAAAAAACTTTTATTTTATTTTAACACTTAACCATCGTGAATCGATCCCGGGGCCTGCTGAAAACATCTCTATCCAATTGTCTGTAACAGAATTGCTGTAAAACGCGACATTTTTGAACTTTTATATTTTCAGTTGGAATTGCTTTCAAATGTATCAATGTATGTATATTCAACTTACCGAGAAAATGTTAAGTTCTCGGCAAAACCAATAAATTATAAAAAAGTTAAAGATATTTTGAACATTTATATGTATTTCAGAAAGTAGTTTGGGAAACTTTTGTAAAAAGCTTTTGGAAAAAATTGATTAATAAACGGGCTTCCTTTAATGCTTATTGAGATTACTTTACTAAATAGAGGGCAAATGCGTTATCTCTTTGAGCTACCTGACTTATTTAACTATTTACTTTCACCCGACTAAACTAAACACCTACTGAATGAATTTTGTTCTCAAATACTTCCTTCGCGACCAATAATACTTCAATGCGGGCTCTACAAGTTCTAATTGTTTGACCTTTTGGGTGAAAAGATAATTAAGGAAATCATCCGAAACTTATGACTTTGATTGTTTTTTTTTTAATAACCAAATTCATTGACTTCGAATGGAAGTATTAAGGATCCAAAACATGTCATGCCAAACTAAGCTACACAATTCCAATAAATTTTCATTTATATACAACATTTCACACACTAATATGTTCGTATGTTTGGAGATAGATACACACATACATTACTTTGAATACTCATAATTATATCTGTAAAATTTCTAATAAAAATGAGCCAATTTAAATATAAAAAATAATAATGGTGGCTCAAACCAATATATTTCAAAAATTGCCTAACATAACATCTCCAACTTCAATGCAGGCAATTGCACGCATACACGATTCGTTATTGCTTTTCAATTTGCACCCTTAATATTATTTGGCCACAATTTGCACAACTTTGTTGTCAATAAAACAGGTGTCACGAAATGTTTCTGGTTGCATACGGGTTCCTGGCAAGGAAACTGCCTTTACGCATAGAAATTCTGCAACTTTATAAAATGAATTGAGATATTTTGTTATTATTGCTATTCACTTTCCACAGCCACTAATTCTAATGCTTGCGGTTGTGTCAGGATTTGCATGCAATCCTTATCAAAAATGAATGTGCAATGTTGAGCCATAAACAAATTGCCACAAGCCACGAGCTTACGATAACCTGATATACATGTGTATGTATGCACATTAGGGTAGTCCAAACGTAAGGGGTGAGCTTTTACTGAGAAAATCAATACGTATACCCCCTTTTGACCTAAATTATGTATGTACTATATATATAAAGCTTTATTGCTGTAAAATGACGATAACCCGAGCCGACTTGAAGTTGACGCTTTGGCTCGATTTAATATTTTGAGAAATTTGAAAACTATTTTCGATAACTTTGTCCTCTTTCTTCCTGTCGAGTGCAAGAATGGTAGTACCTACATAATGGAGAAGGACTTGGCTTTTATAATTGGCCTTAGTTGGCACAGAAGGGGTGTTGCTATTTTGGGCTCACTTAGAATCGCTTAGGTGGTTACACGGCCAATCAAGAAGAAGACGTTTCGAAGCCTCTGCGGAAGCTGTAAATAAAATCGCACCCTGCCGAGTTTAGAACACAAATAATACCGAATGTAATAAAAGATTTTTTGGAGTGGTAAGGTAAAACAAAGTTCGTGATCCATCCTAGCGAACACATCATTCATGATACTGCAAAATATTCTATGACAAGTGCAAGTTGTTTTCTGGGTTTTACTGATCCAGTAAAAGTGCAGTTACCCACGGACGCAAAAACAGAGAAGGTGTCCGCTGACACGATCTATCTTATGGGATCTGCGTGTTAACAAAAACTCACCACCGCATGACCGTAACGTAGACGTTGCTACTTTCTCTTTCTATCAACAGCATACTTGAAATATTTCTACGTACTACGTACTACGTACTTTTACGCTACGTACACGTTCGTGGGTAACCGCGCTCTAAGTGTATCTCAACTTTCGACCTCACCAGGCTGCGTTTCTTTATTGTTAGATAGTTTCAAGGACTATTTCAAGTGACCACTTACATACATACATACATTCATATACTTCAAGCTTTTCAGTATTTAATAAAGTTTAAGTTTAGGGTTCGTGATGGAAGCGAAGGATGCGGCTGTCACACGCGTATCGGAAAAAATGGTGCGAAGATATTATAACTCAAATGATATCAGTATTTCGACTAAAGCGTCCATCTAGCGGGCCCGGTTTTTCATAATATATGTAATACATATATGTAATTCTTGAAATGTATTTAATACATAACGCAAATTTTAACAAAGTTTTTTAAACATTTCGACTTCAGCAGCACGTGACGCGTAAATTTTTTGCAAAAATATTCGTGCATATGCAACAATTATACATTGAAAAAATATGAATCTATTATTAAATAATCTACTAGAATATACATATGTATATAACGCAAAGATACAAATTTTTAGAGTCGAAAGTTTGGCCGCTTTGATTTTCGGTTTTCTAAATCTTCCAAATTACGGACTGTGCGTTGGAGAGAGCTTGAAGACGATAAGAATTTCGAAATTATTTACCAGGTATAGGACAAAAGAGTATTACACATACTCATACATAGTATCGATTAAAACATATCGCTTTCTCTGCGCGTCGCTGCAGTAGATGATCTAAAGATTTCTATATGTGTTCTCGTTCTATTAGGGGTGCTTATACTCTTAGAAGATAGATGGCAATCACTTTTGCTAACTTAACATTGCCTGGCATCCCTATTATGAACAATTTGTCTTAGCTGGCTGCTCGTGCTCTTGAATGCTTAACGAGCGTATGTGGTTAGAAATGTGAAAGTCCATAATACACACATACATGCATATTTACGTAAATGTGAGTGTATTTGTACTAGAAATTTATAGGTGACGGTAGCTGTTGCGGGTACATTACTCCAACGGCAATGGAGGAAAACGGCAAAGGCGATAGGTAAGCTTGTTTTATGTGTCTGTAGCATCACTTATGAACTCAAGCGAGTGAGAGGTTAAATTGCAAATGGTGCACCACGTTTGTTGAAGATGGTGACTCAGATCGGGTTGTTGTGTGCACATATTTGGTTCGCATAGAACCATATGAACCAAAATTTTAGCAGTATAAGTGCATTGAAATGCTNTCGACGCGAATAATGAAATGTGCTAGTCTTCCACGCTAATAGTGAAATGTGCTAGTCTTCCACGCGAATAGTGAAATGTGCTACTCTTCGTAGGGACCGACGATATGTATGTATGAATGCATTTTGTGTGTCGCTTTTTTACTTTTTAGCACTCTTAAAGTATATACATGTACATATACAGGCCATTTCTTTAAAAAAAATAATTAATTTTATCAGATATAAAATTCAAAAAAATAACTAATTTTTTTTAAAACTTTTTCCAAACTACTAATGAAGAAAATCGATGGATAATGAAAAATTTGGGAATGGTCAAAGGAAAATGCGTAATAATTTTTTTGTATGTATGAAATATGAGCAGGAAAGAATGTTACTCATACGCCATGTACTAGTATTTTATTTCTAAATTTTTTCCCTGTTAAAGCTGGAATTTTTGTATCCATGATGCAAAGTTCAAATGAAAATATCTTGGAAAAATAACCTCATCTAGCAAAACGGCGTACGTAATCTACGGCAAAAACAAGGTTTACGAGCATTGGAATCGGAGCACAAATTGATTAAGTTTGGATTAGCAGAAAGTTAGATTAGTAGATGCAAACTAATTTAACTTTTGAGCAATCCAATCTAGGTCTGTAAAAATCTGTAGAATGTTCTAAGTACATGTGAAACTAGTTAACTAACAGTTATTTTGTGTGCCGAAATCGCTTTGTATTTCCTTTATACACCAAATGCAACCCCCACCACTGGAAGTTTACCTCGTAATGATATCCGAAAAAATACATATATCTAAGCCGTTTTGGGTGAAAACTGCAACGCAATATTTTTAATCCATATTACTTTTCACTCTGCTCCTTTGTCTACTCTTTAAATCTAAATTTCCAGTTCAATTACCATTGCAGGTTCTGACTCATACCGAGTGCTACATTAGCCTTGCAGACAGTTTATTAGCCTTTCACGTTGAAAAGACATATTTAGCTCGTACTTAGCCAAAACTTTCTGATACACAAATATCCGGCGGTTAGTTGATATTCAAGGGAATGGAATAGACGTTGACGAAATTAGCCGGGGGGAAGGTGTATATAAATTTTTATTTTACACTGCAAAGCTTTAAGCTCGTGTCTACAACAAATGAGGTCAAATGCATGCATTAAAAATTTATAATCAATAATAGCCGTATTTAAACTTCATTAAATAGTAAAAAAAATACACAAATTCATCTGAGGGCGGGCAAGCATAGTCTGGCAGTGCTGCAGGTGTGTAAGTGCAACAGTAACACTGCACCAGAAAGTGGAGAGCAAAGCGGCAGAAAGGCAAAGGAATAATGAAGAAAATGATTAACAACGAATGTTAAAATTGATTTGGGATGGAGGTACTTGGTTTTGTGGAGAGGCGTTGATATGCGAGCAGACAGGGCACAGCAACAGTCAAAGGACAATGACATGGGCACACTACAAAGCTGTCTCGATTTCAAGTGAAACGACAATTTCGTGAATGGGCAACGAGAAGAGGAAGAAGGTGGAGTTGCTTTTGCTTGCAAAAAAGCAAACTCATTTGTGAAAAACGCCAGAAAAATAAGGCAGCCAACAAACACAATGAAATAAACAAAAAATGGAAAATGGAAAAGCATTAAAGACACATAAAGCGGACAGTCATTGTGCTTTTGTGTGGAAGTGTGCAGGCAGCAAATCAGTGGAATCAGTGGAATGATTGGAAAAGAAAGCAAGAAAGCGTTAAACATTGAACTGTCTAGTCGAAACGTGCGTGTGCGTCGAACTGATGCTGCAAATGAACTTCGAACTCTTTAAAAGTGTGACGACAGCGCGATAACAATGACGCTGGCGACCATGACCGATGACCGGTAATAGCAAAGAAAAAAAAAATTACCCAAACATGAAAAAATATCTGAGCATGCGTGTGGTAGTCGTTTTAGTAGCAGCTTTTTTTACACATACATCCAGCGAAATCTGTGATTTGTTTACTCGTTTGCGACGCTTCGGAAGTCGGGCTTAGTAGAAAATGTTTGAATGAGTTTCCAACAAAAATGGGGCTAGATATTACTTGGAGAGATCTCTACTTGAAAATGTACATCCATATAAAATATGGGAGCTTAACGCAAATATTTACTACCTACATAAAATTTATCTCTGTGCTTACATTTTTGGGAAAATTAACAAAAAAATACACCTCAAACTGGCAGCGGAAAAGTCGGTTTGGTTACTGATGTCTTGCAGTTCGCCCCAAGCAACGGCGAATTCTCCATTGCACAGATGAGGGCGCTATTTAGAGACTCCACGTAAATGTCGAGTGGTGCAAGACATGGCCTTCATAATTTATAGACAAATCGATGGGGCTCTCGGCTCCAGTCATCCGTGAAAATGAAGTTCGGCACATAACTTTGTGTAAATTTTGCCGTAAGAGCGAGGCCTGGATTCTCTAATGGTAAGTTTTCGTGTCCACGCTGAAAATTGTGTACACTCTTCATTTTGCGACTCTGAAAGTGAGAATGTGTTTTAACTATTAAAATTGTGCACACTTCTCAAGTAGTATATTAAAAAATTTTATCTAAAGTATGTTTATTTGTTTAAAATCAGAAAGCTGCTTCCGTCGCATAATCTTCTTGCTAGTTATACATAAAAATGATATAACTTATGAGTTCCTTAAAGCATATTGTTAATTTGAAATGGAGTGCAGAGTTTTAGGTCCGAAGTTACAAATATCGAAATTTCAGAGAGAGTACCTGAGAACTTAACTATCAAAATTGATGGTTAAATCCAATGAAATTAAAGTTAAACACATCACATTTACGCTGGGTTCCCCGATTTGCGGTAGTAACTTACTTGCTATGGCATTCATCTAGGCCAGTGACGAACAGAGAGAGCTTTTACTTTAAGCGCGGTTCATCCCGCGGGATAAGTTTTGGTCTTGACTGATCTAAACCGTCCGTTCGCTTGACATAGACAAATTGAAGAGAAACCTACTCAGCTGAGCTGCCTAACTGAGCTCCTATCTCGGAATGCCTTTGCTCAAACCCAAAGGTGGTATTTACACTGAAAATATCAAAATTGACTGCAAAATCACCCATATGCACTGGCCAGCTCCATTCATAATAAAATAACGAGCTCACACCTTGAAAGGCTGCTTCAAATTAATATTTTAAATTTTAAAATTAATATTTTCAAATACATTACTTCACTATTCTTTACTTAATTATTCTTCATATAATGTCAGAACAAATGTATTTAAGATCCCTTCAAAGGGATGGGTGCATACATTTTTAAGCTTTGCTTAATTATTGACAGTTTCTAAACAAAATTTAAAAAAATAATAATTGGTTAAAAAAAAAAAAAAAGGTGTCGAAGTGTAGTCAGTAGGTGCTATATTTAAAACGTGAGCACGAAATTTGCCACCAAACAGTGAAGTAATGAGCGCACCAGGCGTTTAATGAATGCCTACGAAAGTTTATATACAAACACATACATATTTGTTAATACACACATACATATGCACATACATACATACATTCGCGCGCGCTATTCATAAAGGTTACGTATACGACACGCGGTACCTGACTCGCACGACAACTAGGAGCTACATACATATGTATGTATGTATGTACGTCGACGCTTATTTCCAGCGACGCGTTGATAATTACAACTTTTGTGCTCTTACATAACTCAAATTGTTGTAGCTTTTTAGCACTCACACTTTTAAGTTTAATTTTAAATGATTTTAGTTTCTTCCAACCAATTTCCCAAGCCATTCACAAACACAACTGCTATGTATATAAATATGTATGTACATACTCGTACATAACTGTGAATCAGTACACTACTTCTCCGGCATTCACTTTCAATTGCACTTATTTTTGTATGTGAATATATGTATGTATATGAAACAGAGCAGTTCGCGACAGCACATGAGCGTGTCGTTTTCTTTAATTCAATTCAGCAAGCGTTAAAGTACTTTAACGCTACCATGGAGTTATCAGCGTGTGGCTGGCTCGTTGGGGAGTCTTTTGGATGTTAATGGCATTTTTTTTTTTTTTTGTGATTTACTTCCATATATTTTATTCACGAAAATTCAGTATTTTCATACGGTTTTCTATGCGGTATGCGTTGCACGGCACTACGAACAATGTNTTTTTTTTTTTTTGTGATTTACTTCCATATATTTAATTCACGAAAATTCAGTATTTTCATACGGTTTTCTAAGTGCGGTATGCGTTGCACGGCACTACGAACAATATATGCCGGAAATTCAATTTGACAACGTCAAGAGGGAAAATTAAGCGACGCTGTGGCAAAAGTACTCACAACGAATGGGTCGCGAAACAGGTAAAGAAAATGGGCAGGAAAACCAGGAAGCAAATGGTAATTCACTTAGGTATTTGTGATTCCATTGCTGGTGTTGCTGCTAAGACACACACACAACATGTTGGTGGGACACTCACAACAGAAAGACAACAACCATATGGAGGAAGTGGGAAATATTTTTCGATCGTAGCAAAACACATAGAAGCGCATTTATATATATGTGAGTACATATGAATGTCTCTAAATATTTGCGTACAAACTTGCCAAGGAAATAGAACTTTGAGAAGGCAAATGTGATACAAATTTAAATTTCTAATTTTCTTGCCGTGAAAATTTTTTCTAGGGAAACAAAATAGCTCCCTGAAATGAGTTAGCTATTTTGTACTGAAATAGTTGCCATTTAGAAAGTAGTATTTGAAAGGCTTTCATTATGAAGAGCTCGGCCACTGTGAAACGTGTGGATTGTTTTGTTCCACTGCGACAGCATCGTTAAACCACAAACGACAAAAGGGTACTCGCAAGGAGGGGGTGTTATCTCCTTGGAGTTTCGTTGTTGACGATTATCGTCGGAAGTTCCCAAGCATCCTCTGGAACTAGGGAAACTTCCTGTTTCAATTGAACGGGCTGCAAAGCGAACTCTTTTAAAATTCGTGAGTGAGGGCTTTGGCAAAATTAAGGTCATATAGGAACAGGGAGCAGCTCCCAGGTACCTCTATTTCTGCTCCCCAGAGATGATATGCTTGGGTAGTAGTTTTCAAACGAATTTTTAATGCTGATATCTGTAGCAAGGCGATCTGCAGTATCTCTGTTATGGGGAGACACGTCCAGGCGAACACACTACGGTGGTATACAGATGGCTTTAAGGATGCTGGGGGTATTGGAGTAGGCGTATACGGCAGCAAACGGCGACCTGAATACATGTGTATCCCGTTTCTGTGCCTCTGCCATTACAGCTCCTTCTGGAGTGTGAGACCATTTCACGTAGAAGAGAGAGGAGCATAGGGCATGTATGGCCAAGAGAGGAGCGCATACCCTTCCTATTTATTTCCAGGATCTATTTTGAAATTTATAGAGTCTCTAGAGTTAGCTGAGTTGTTGTGATAAGCTGAGGGTACAAAACATCTACCGCTCGCAGTGCTTTGTCTACATATAAATATATCTATCTAACAGCCCCTCCATCGAAACACCTGAAAATATATGTAGCAAATGAACATAGGTATGGTTTATATGAGTAATATATGTATATGAATCTGCGCCCAATAAAACAAAACAAAAAAAAAAATCAAAATCAACCACAGACTGAATACACCACCGATCGATATGGTGAACGGTATTTAGTGGTGTTTTGAAGTAGAAAAAGTGCTCAAAACGGTCCACGAAGAATACACCGACGAAGTAAAATGGAAGAAAAATTAAATATGAAAAATAAGAAGATGTGTATCAATCGTAGCAGGTAGTTCAATAAAAAGCGAGTGAAGTGGCGTTGCACTTGAACGATTCACAACTCAGCTTGAGCGTGCATGAAGTCGGCCGGCCTGGCGAGCGTTGCGTGTAAATATGCAAATTTTCCATATTGGAAATTGTGCAGCCGGCAACTGGCAACCGACAGCAGCAGCAGCAGCAACCGAGCCGAGTTATGGTGTTGCAAATTGACAGTAAAAGGAATGGGAGAAAGAGCTGTGCAAATAGAAGCAAGCAAACAAATAGTAAAAACAAGATTAAGAACAAAGTGAAAGATTTTGCAAGCAGCAGTTCTACGAATATTGTGAATACAAGTGGAATATTGTGGGTAAAGCTGGGCATTAGTGCACTGAAGTGGAAGATGGAAATTGAAGCGCTGTTAAGTGCATAAAGGGCTTTGTTTTGTGTTGCTATTGAAGCTGATATGGTAAATAATGGAAATGACGATGAATTGTGAGGCTTAAAAGTACTTGTGTATTGCAATTAAAGTAGACATATGATATGCACTCATTACATGAAGAAATTAAACAATAAAATTTTTAATTCTAATAAAATACAAACTTATATTCAGTGAGTTTAGCAATCAGTTAATTAGTATAAGGTATTTAAGAGTCAATATCGGTTAAAGTTATATTACAACGCAGCCGTTTTTATTTAATCGGATTCAGAGTGATGACTTTTCGAATGCGTTTTCTTGTTGTCTTGATTGCAGGAGTTAGTTCGGCCCCTCCTCGTTAACTTCCACATCAACTCCTTTGGTTCAATTTTAACAAAATCACTTCAAACTGGAATAAATCGACTGCTGAGTGGAAGAGCGACCTATCTCGGTAGCCACTTCCAAAACGCCCTATCTCAAAAAACTTTTCAAGAACGCCCTATTTCAGAAATCGTTTCAAAAACGCCCTATGTCAGCTGCCGATTCAAAACGCCCATCTCATCACATTTTCAATATATTTTGAAGTGAGATAGGGCATTTTTGAACCGAATTCTGAGATAGAGCGTTCTTCAATCAAATTCTGAGATAGGTTGTTTTTTAATAAAATTCTGAAATAGGGCGTTTTTGTAAAGTTTTTTGAGGTAGGGCGTTTTCGAACTGGCTGCCGAGATAGGTCGATCTTCCACTCAGCAGTCGAAATATTGTTGTTATCAAACTTGTTTGATTTTTCTGATTTTTGTACCAGTGAACGGTACACATAATACCCGAAATTCTTTATTTTTTTTTTTGGAAAACCGTTTAAAAAAATACTGTACTGTAAAAAATGCTTTTATTTTTAAATGGAGATACTGCGAAACTGGATTTTTTCGCAGTACTTTATAGTTTTTTGTTCGAAAAAAGATATGAGCGTTATGTATAACTGGTCTATGTTGGATTTTCCAGATCCATCGCCAAACTTGTAAGGCTCAAAGAGTTCGTTGTTTGTGGGCTTTAACCTTTCTCACAACAGACTAGATAGAAAGGCCGACGACGCGATAGTTGGCATACTTTGTGGCAGAGTCACGAGCCTTGTGGGTCGATTACAGCGCACATGAATTCGAGTCATCAAACATCAAGTGTTGATGCATGCCCTCACCGCAGTGCTTGAACAGCTCACCTGGCTGACCATCAACGCCAGCAGATTTAGTTTTTTAGGCAGCGAAATTGCTAGTATCACCGCATCAAAGGCGGGGTTTACATTAATTCCGTCGTACGTGACTGCAGGATCGGGTTCATCCTTCCTACTCGTTTCAGTGCAATTAAAATGTTGAAGAAATGTGCCAATCATAATTGTAGTACGATCTGGAATTGGTCACCGCATTCATTCTCACATGAATTCACCATCGGTAAGCCATTTGACTTTCGGATAGCATTTTTGGGAGTATTTCATGTTGGTCAATATCCTAAACTCTTCGCAATCTCGTAACCTGATCGATCTTTTTATAACGGAAAATACGTCTTGCGATTCTATAAGCACTTTTATATATATCTGCACAAATTGATACATATGTACATACAAGCATACTTATGAACAGGGAGCGGATTTTTAGGACCTAAACGAACACAGAAATAATCTAGTTGAAACCTCGGTTTATTCGATATTCGGTTTACTCGGTATTCGAAAAATAAAGTTTTCAAAAAAACCACCTAAAAATATTAAAAGAAACTATTGAAACCGGTTTTGAAAAACCCAGTCAATCACCCTAGACTTTCTATGGTAAAAAAGCATCAAATAGCATATTTTTCTGATATTTTGCGCATTTTCAAATCAGTATAACTTTTTGCATAAGCGAATAATTACAAAACTGGATTCACTAAAAATGTAGCCTGAAATGTCGCCTTTCAAATGTACGAAACAATTGGATTAGTGTTGCCAGATGTGAAGACATAATAGTTACGAAAATCCGCAGACTTTTCATATGACCCAAAAAGTACATATGTATATATATAGTAGCTTACAGAAAAACTTACCATTCATAGGATGCTGTGCCAGTATACATACATACATACATACAATCAACCAAAATAACAAACCAAAACCCGTAACAAGACCACAACTGCTTCAACAATTGATATTTATTAGCGCAGCAAAAACCTAAACAGCCGACTTTCTTATGTACATTAGGGTCGCCCTTAAAAAAATCAGATGAACCATTTTTTTCAGTCTCACCCCCTCAATCGGTAATACCACGGTCACAGATATCACATATAGATTTTGGTTCCTATTGGAGACGGTTAAAGTGTGTCGAGCAAGAGGGCAAAGTTCAGATTCCTGTATAGAGCCTCAAAAAATTAAAATAATTTTGCTTTTTCATCTAATACCCGAAATCGATACTATCAGAGTCGAAGATATCACACATAAATTTTGGTCCCGATTTTAGCCGGTTAAGACGTTTTCATAGGGTAATCTGAACTTTGACCTCTGTGCGACAAGCCTTAACCGTCTCNATCGATACTATCAGAGTCGAAGATATCACACATAAATTTTGGTCCCGATTGCAGTCGGTTAAGACGGTTTCATAGGGTAATCTGAACTTTGTTTGACCTCTGGCGACAAGCCTTAACCGTCTTCAAGCGGGACCAAAATTTATGTATGATACATATCTTCGACTAGGTTGGAGCCTTAGGAAATTTGATGTAAAAATTTGCTTCTACATTTAAGGACCACCCTAATGTGCATATGTACATACACATATATCTATTGTGTATATATGTATATGTCGTTGGTGCAACATCTGTATAACTGTCATCAATATTTCATTGATTTTGTGCACCCGATAGATAGCTTAGTAGCCGATCAGACGCAGCTCAGCGTAGCACAATGCAACATCTTCATCAGTGGGCAAATATTTAGTAGAACAACTCGTTAAATATGATTTTATGTATGTACATATATGTATAAGTAGACGAGCTCGCCGCTCTTGAATAATTTGGTGCTGCTCAGCCAAATAAATTGGAATCTGGTTACCAATTTAATGGTGTGGATGCACAAAACGTACATATAAAGGCATATATGTATGTATGTNTATATAAATTTTGTTAGAGAATGAACTGTATTGAAATTGAAAATTATTAAAAATAAATGACTAAACATAAGGCAAACAATAAATATATATGTATGTAAGACGATAAAGTCATCATTTTTATTTGGCATTAACCAAAAATTATAGAATGGGTAATTATTTTGTACAATATACACATGTATATATCTATATATGTATGTACATATCGATGGCTGAGTGGAATGTCGACCTATCTCGGCAGCCAGTACGAAAACGCTCTATCTGAGAAAATTTTTCAACAACCCCTTTTAGAAATAAAGTGCACTTAAACCGCTCTTGTTTGACAACCATATTAAAATATTTTATTTAACTTGGCAATTAATTTATTCGTAGACCTGTCGCTGATTTGTTTCCCATATAAAATATTTGTGGATTAAATTGATTTTGAACTCCCAAACAGGTGGCAACTCTGTTGAAAATCGTTTAGGAACTATAGCGTTCTTAAAGCTCTCGTTTTATACTCAGATACAGAGATTTCAAGTAACCTTTTAACTAAATAGATTTCCACATTTTGACCAGATGGCAACCATCTTTAAAATTATTTCGAAATAAATCGTTTTCGAATCCTTCTCGTTTGACACTCACAACGTTGCTATATTTTATTTAGTCGAATAATTAATTAATTTTAACTTTTGAAAAAACGTGGCAACTCTCTTCAGAAATATCCTATACGTTGATAACATTTGCCAAATTTCATTGCAATACGTCCAGCCAGATTAGCGCGAAAGAGCATTCACATTTATAATATTAGTAGGATTTTAAATAGAATTCAAAGAAGAATACAATAATATTATAAATAGTAACAATATTATCTATACCAACTAATACTTCAAAATATTCTTGGACTACTCGTCCAACGACACACAGCATTTATTAAATAACGACCCTATTCAAATTTTAAACATCCAAAATCGCGAGAAAATCTTAAAGTAGTAAGCCTTCATAAAAAACTGTTTTAACAGTAAGATGCTCTCCAATATTAAATTACTATTTTATACAGCGCTGTAGGCGAGCGAGTTCGTTGAAGAACTGACCGAAGTGCAATGGCAATGTACCTACCGCCCGCAGTCATTTGGCAGTTTTACTTTTAACTGCACAGCTGTTGGATGCGACCGCTACTACAAAAGGAGTCGCCCAGCTTGGCGAACAGCTCAGAATACAGTGGAGGTTTTGGAGGCCCCACACCAGCCGGTTCTAACTGGTTGATTGGCACGAGAAAGTCACGACTCTTTTTTTATTTCAAATAACAACTTCTCTTTGTTTTTGTAGTTTTTTTTTTGTATTGTTGCTTTGGCTTTAGCTGTCTGTTTCCTCTTCTAACTGCTATCTAACAAGTTTGTTACCTTTCCACATTTTTTATCTGTTTTGGATTTTTTTAATTCTAGAATATCTCTAACCAGCTTTGTGGCTACAATTGTTTTTTTTTCTGGTTTTATTTTTATTTTAATTTTTTTTTGGTACTTTAGTAGCTTTCTGTGTGCATTCAGCGAAACGAAACGTATCGAAAAAAATATGTAAACAAACAAATTTACGTACACATGTTCAACACAAATTAGTCTATTTCCCCTACAAATTACAGCTCAAAGAAATGTATGTGCATGTGTTTGTATTTTAGTAAATATTTTTTTTTTTTTTATTTAACTCCACTCCAAACGTTTTTTGTGCGGATGTGCATGGGCATTTCCTACATTAAATTCTGGTAGGCGTGCACACCTGCCACCTGCGGGTGAATTTTCATTTTAGTTTTTATAGGCACTGCAAATGTCGCACATGTTTAAATGCAGCTATGTACGTATGTATGTAAATGCATGTTAACGGTTATAAATAATTAATTAGGGATTTTTTTTTTCATTTATTGAGACGTATGATGTTCAAATGGGAACTAACTCTATAATAGGTACTGGCATATGTATTAACGAATCCAATCTGCAGTCTATTGGAATAACACGGAATCCTCTAGAAAAAAATTAATGAAATTTTCTTGAAAAAAAAAAAATAGCATGAATGAACCAACGCAATATATGTATGTATTGACTATAGAAAAGTTAAGGGTCATACCGGTTCGGCTTCGTATTTAGCAACATATAACATATAACCTCCTATTTCCAGCCCAAAGCGCAGATGATAATATCCATTGCCCTTTAGATTTTCTAAAAATTCTTTGAAAAAATAACCCATTTACTTTCTTGGGCACATTTACCTCACTCAGTGAAATTTTTTGTAATTCAAAGTATTTTATTTTATTTTATGTAAATATCTATTATTTAAATTCTCGTTTAATGCATCACTGCAATTCTTTATTTTTGCGCATTTTTCATACTTACATTCATTGGCTCACATGACAATGCAAATATTTACTTGTCAGTCTGCAGGCCAATTAATTCATGCACTTGTAATGGCAAACATAGCGTGCGTAAAAAAGCATGTAAATATGTTCAGCTGTATGTATGTATATACATACGTATGTATGTTTATTCAGTCATGTAAGTGTAAACCCTGCAAGAAAACTGTTGCACTAATGAAGAAAACCAAATTCAAATTGTATTAAATATTTAAAAAAAAAATTGGCTCGGTAACTTGAACTAACACATACATACCCAAAAACATCAAAAAAAATTCTCCCTCCTTTGAGAAATGTATAGTCCTCAAGTTATTGTCCAACATGGTTCTGCAACTGTTCTCAAACTTTAGAGAAATTTTTAGTTCTCAAGTTAATATCCAACATAATTCCCCAATCGTTCTCTACCCTTAGAGAAATGTATAGTTCCCAAGATGATATCCAACATATCAAGCCGTAACCGCCAAAAAGGTGTATATGACATTTTTTATTTTAAATTTTGAAAAAAAATTACGCTTTCGTCTTTTTGGCGTATGAGTATGTATTTGTAATACTGACACATTTGAGATCAGTTAGAGAACACGTTAGATAACAAGTTGAGAACTATATTTTTCTCAAGTTTAGAAATATAAATATTTCCGTACAAAAAACTGGCCTTTTTGTTGAGAATGCTAAGATTCTCCAGTTGAACTATAGTTGAGAAACAACGTTGGAAATTTGAGAAGTACCTTAGTTCTCAAGTTTAACCCGAATCTAGCTGAGAGAAAATCTAAAAATTCACCAACTGCTTAAACAGATAAAACAAGTATGAACTTATACGTTTTGTAAACCAAACTCTTACTGATACTAAAATATTACCCTACAGGGTATAAACACATTTATGTGCATACATACATACGTAAGTATGTCTATCGATTCGCAGGCTCACGCAAACTCCATTAAGTCCGTTATTGTCTTCCTTATTAGATATTATTCATTGGCCCTACATGCCTGCCCTTCCCTCGCATAAGAATTAACTATTTACGTATGCTAGATATTCTTTTTGTAACAAATAATAATTTTCCATTGTGTCATCAATATAGAATAATCCATCTATCCATAACCTTCCCTACTTCCATCACCACCGCAACGATATCCATTTTATGCTGCTTCTCATTTGACTTTACAACCTCATTTTTGCTATATGAACATACTTACATACATACGCATGTACATACATATGTATGTAACTATGTTGATATATGTACATATCACAACTGTTGTTCTTGACATGCTATTGTCGTCTATGACGGTGTCATCGTTATTAGCTGTAATCGTTGCCTAGTTACAAGATAATAACAAGTATCATATTCACCTAAATACATACATAGTTACATATATATAGTACATACTTATACATATGTATAGGAAATATTTTTTATCATGCTTATACAAGTATTCACATGTTTGTCTCCAAGCGAAAGTTGACACCTTTGTTCACAAATACATACGTACGCTAAGGAAAAGTGCTTTTTTATACTCATGTAAATATGTATATCGATAAAATACAGTCATTATTATGTAGAATCACCATCATCCAATCAAATGTGAGAAAGCATACACTTGCTATTGTCGGCTCATCGACTAATCGATAATATCGGTTGATTGGGGCGTAGTATACTATTTATGTTCGCTGAAAATGCCATTACTATGAGCGTTCTTAACACGATAATCGATGCATTCATAAAGACAAAAAGAAGTATTGACAGCTTTACCTAAGGTCCTTAGAAAAAAATGCCGGAGAAGTTAAGGTATAAGACATCAAAGAGACCATTGGAAATGCACTTTTGACTCACCCAAAATTCAAACGAAATTTTGTTAAATAGCTAATAATGTCCAAGTTATTTAAATTCTTAGAATTTTTACATAAACATTTTTGTAATACCACAAATATAACAAGTAATTTTTAAGCAAAACACAACACCGACTTCAATTCTCAAATGTAAATTTAAGAGTACCGCTGATTTCTTCATGATCCAATGATCGAATCTAAACCAAAATAGTATGGGACCACCACTGAGGTACCACCTTTCCTTTAAAAAGCTATAGAAATCGGTTAACGTGATCCAAAGTTATGCGTTAACATACATAAAAAAAAAAAAACAAAATACATATTCCGACGAATAGATAACCTCCTCCTTCTATTGAAATCGGTTAAAAATACTTATCTTACATACCGATCGCCTTAAATTTTTGATACTCGACTTCACACAACGAAAGCCTTTCCATGACCTTCGAGAAATAAATAGTACACCTTAACACTTTTCCTAACTGAATCTGCCCACCATACGTCTCAACACATTCATCTCAACTTTCCATTACCGCACATAATTACCCGACTTACCCAATTCGGTCTGCCTCTGTCCCATCAAGGCCGGCATCATTAAATCACTGCTTCTTGAGCGCCCAAAAAAAGCACACAAATTTGGTCAGCTGCTGCCATTTGCGCAATGCTAATGATTGAACTCAAGGTCGTGCAGTGTGTTCGTGAGCGTGAAGCGCATAACTTTTGACCGAAAAAAGCGAATGAAAGAAAAAACCATTTTTGTCCGCAAATTTAAATCGTTTTATTGCTGAGTTGAGTGAATTAGAATAATGACTTGGCCAATGGTCAGTGGGAAGCTTTCGAATGGTAAAGGCAAAGTTTGGTAAATATTGACTTATAAATTTGAATTTACATACATTTGTAGGTTGTACTCGTACGTTATCGGCTGCGTTTTGTTTTCACAGCAAATACATACATTTAAATAAATATTTGACTTAATTTGGAATAAACAATTCAGAACACAAAGCATATATCCTGTTGAGGTAAACAATGCGAACTTTTTGAGAAGTTACGAACCGTGAAAATTCCCAATACCGGCTCAATTCATTTACAAAAATTTGCGATTGACAAACAAAGAAAAAAACATAATGTAGAAAGAGACATACATATGTAAAGAATATCTAAGGTAAAAATCAAAAATTAAAAAAAAAAGAATTTCAAAAGTTAAACCACAAATAAAAGCTTAATATTTATTGCACAGCAGCTTCAGAAAGAAAACAAAAAAAAAAAATCAAAATGCCAAAATTGGCTTCCACATCAGTTGCTTGTTATTTAATTTTCTGACCATATTCTCTTTATGTCTTTCGACTTTNCATCAGTTGCTTGTTATTTAATTTTCTGACCATATTCTCTTTATGTCTTTGGACTTTATTTCGCAAATTTCGCATTTGCCGTTTTGCCTTATTTTCCTTCATCACTTGAGCGCTTTGTCCGCGAACGTTCATTTATTGCCACCTAACATTTAAGCCCCAAACGTGTTTTGCATATGAAAAAGTACGTTATTTTTCAACTTGACTGCGTGTGGCAAAAACGTGATTGATTCTGCGATTGATTTATTTACTTTTTCTCTAAAAAAAAATTGAAGTTTGAAATTTTAAGTTGCCTAACGTACTTTTCGACCGACTGACTCACGTTTGTTATCTCAAGCTACAATCTACCCAAAATGTATGGTAAAGTCCATTTGAAAGTACGCCTATACATTTTACGAGTACATTGATGGTGGCTGGGTGATAAGAGATTCTAAATTGTTGCTTTGGAGAACTAACACCGAAAAAAGCACCGAAATTACAATGCCAGCGCTTGTCCATTTTAGTTGGTTGTTGAACTCTATGCGAATTAGTTGTTTCCTTCTTCTTCTTGGTCTTGGCATAAATAAACGTTGTTGCGATTTTTTATTAAAATGTGGTAACAATTTCTCGCAAAGCCTTTGGCGTTGAGAGGCGCGGTTCACTACTAAAAAAAGGGAAAAATACAAAGTTGACGATAAGAAATTCACCTCTTCCGACACCTACATATCCAAAATAGGCTGCGGGTACGAGCTAAGTGGTATTCTTGAAATTGCCACGCAAAATTTCTTCGCTAATAATCTATACATGTAGCGTAGAGCTTAGTTTGCTTCGATTGACCCTGTTTTCGATCAGCGAAGTCGCTGAGTAGGCTGATAGCTCGCTTGAGGCCAACCCAATCTCACGAGCTATCGAAGTAATGGCAGCTAATACAGACCTACTAATGGCGTTTAAAACGTCCATTGACTGCTCACTGGTGGAGTGAGAAACCTTGGAGTACCTATTTCCAGTGCATTTATTTCCAAGGTTTTTTGTTGAGGAAAGATCGGTTGACTCCCCGCTCCCCGGAACATATGTTCCCAGAGTCAGAAGTCATAACGGATCTGGCAGCACCTATGACAGGGAGAAGGTACAATGGGCGGTAGAGCCCTTTGACCCATTCAAATGTGCAGGCAGTGATGTTTTCACCTAAATCATGCACCTAAATCATACATACCGATTAGTTTAACTTCCATCATGTTGAGATCGAAGAAAGAATTCTAGACCTACGCAAGCCCCTTCAGATTCCTGAAATTCGTACTCGGTTTTCTTTTGTCAACGAAAAAGCGACAAAATCTGCCTTATGGTACTTGGTTAGTGAGATTTAAATTGTCGCAGAACTTAAGGAAGTTGTTCCGTGTGCCTTTTAGCCATTGTCATGAGCTTTTGATAATACATTCTAGCTTATAGATCTATCTCGAGAACAGTTATCTCACAATGTTTGGCATCCTTCGATCACTAAAAGTCTCTAAATTTCGATCATATAGCCCAAAAATATGCAATGCGAAAGCCGACGGGGGTTCTATATAAAATCGTAAGTATTAAGCCTTATTCATTTAGAGATTATTAGCCAAAGAAATTTTGAACAATTTTCAGGTGTTAATAAAATTTTTGAACCAGATGAATTTTCCCTAAATACCATGTTCGGACCGACATTAAAAACGTGTTTTCGTGGCTAAAACCGGTTTTCGGGCTAAAATTTGTGTTTTCGTCCAAGCAAAATCTGTCAAACGAAAACCAATTTTCGCTGAAAACTACTTTCCACTCATTTCAACCGGTATCTGCACTAGTTTATTCGATATATTTATCGAAGTGTAAATCACATTTTATCATCTTTAATATGCCACTTGAATTAATTGTTAATTTGCTGGCCAAATTAAAATAAGAATGAACGAAAATGAAAGAAAACGATTTTGATTTTTTTTTTTTTTTTGTAGAAAAACTGTAATCAAAGGATGTAAGAAATGTTGACGAAAACACCAACAGCCCGTGCAGACAGCTTTCAGCCCACAATCTACAAAAATCGTTTTCGAAGTGTTTTCGTTGTCGTTGCGAACATAGTAGTTATAATACTCGCACGTTAAAACAATCTGGGTTGGTTTGTTGCAAAAAATGTCAATAAGCCTTTCAGCCTCACAATTATCTCTCATTTTAGGTCATTTAAGATTTCCAGTCGCAATATGCAATGCCATAATAATTTTTAATGTAATAATTTTTGTGTGAGTCATGCGCGAAAGAAATTATTTATGAGCTCATTTTGGTTTTAATTATACCGAATTATGTAAATTATTTAGTATCCGGCATTAACTCCAATGAATTTAAGTATCTAGCTATCCATGTTGTCATTTAAAAAAATTCATTAAATAAAAAAAACACTAGTACTACCCCCAAAAAAAAAATATCTTCAAACTAAAATTTCACTGTTTCTAAGATTTATGAAGCCAAAATATCAGTCGCCTTAAAATGTAATAATAAAATAGCGAATTAAAGGTTTAATGAAATGAAGCACACAAGCTCGCACAGAGCAGACAATAATAGCCTAATGTGCTTACGCTCCCTTAAATGCAAAGTAACACAATTATTTCGCCATATTCCACTATTTTTCCGCTTCTTTTCTTTTTCTATTTGCGCTGAGGTAAATTACCTTTTTCAATAACGTTGAGCCAATTTTTTGCTGTTCTTTCGTTATTGTTAGTTCTTTAGCACTCATATACACAAACATATGTACATATGAACGTCTACATCTACATCTTTTTGAAATGTTCGGCTTGCCCCTACCATGTCTTGTTCTCAAACATGCATACATACATACATATGTTTGTAGCCTCGCTTGACTGACCACCACTCGACTGGTCAATTCTGGGCAAGACCCTCGCTAAAAGAACAACAATCATAAACGAAAAAAAAATCAACAACAACAAAGAAACTCATTGAGGTTACCAACTATTTTTTCTGATTATGTGTAAAGTGAGGTTATTAGTACGCGCGGATGTGTGTTGTAATTGTTGAGAAATGTAATAAGAACTAAAAACATGGAATGGGACGCGCGGTATACATTCGTAATACAAAATTCGCTGACCTGCGGTTAGCTACTCACTCGCACACTTTCGTTAAGTGGATTTGACGACGCGGTCGAATGCACTGAGCTGAGTGAGCGCCACTAAAATGGGCGACAGCCCATAGGCAGTGAAATGGATTGCGGTCAAAAAGTCGTGCTGAAATAAAATGAAAAAAAAACAAAATATTACAAATACTGCAAAAAGAACCTGCATGTCTACATATGTATATGTATGTATGGAAATAAGTAAAACTTTGTGATACCAGCGTTGATACTCTCCCGAAACCGAAAAATTCGCCATACTGGCATGGAGGTGGAAAGTGGATGACAGACGGGGTTGAAGTGACGATTAAAACGGAACTATTTACACTATTATAATCTGGGGAACTTTTATAACCCATCATAGATGGAATCCACAGGAAGCCATATGTTTGAAGCCAGACGCAAATTCCGGTGGAAATCCTCTGCCAAATCCAAAAAGCCGTTCAATTCTACGTGCTTTCACTAATTTTTAGTATTTCTGTTGGTAACAAGTAATTTTTAGCAAAAAAAAACCGACTTCAACTCCCATATAAAAAATATATATATATATATATCTCAAGATCCACTGATCGGATTTCAACCAGATTAGTATGGGACCACCTCTGAGTCACTACCTTTCCGATGCAAAAAGAATTATCGGTTGACGTGGTCCAAAGTTATGCGGTAACATACATAAAAAAAAAAAAATAAATAAATAAAAAAATTTCCGACGAACTGATAACCTCCTCCTTTTTTGGAAGTCGGTTAAAAAGAAAAACAGCCGATTTCATTTTTTTTTTTGTTTTTTGGGCTATTTTTCCCATTAAAAAAAATCCTAGGGGTAAGAGCTTAACACTTTAAACTATTTTACCCAGCATGAATTTTTGGACCACCCTAATGTACATAAATATATATATGGGCGGCTTCACAACATCCCGCAGTGAAGTTGTAAAGAGCCAGAATATGTGCTACATTCCATTAAAGTTCATAAGTATGTAAGCATTTACATATTCAAGGTAATTACTTTTGGCCACCGCTTCCGTGAAACACACGATAAAATGTAGCGCAAGCGAGCATACCCGAAACTGCGGATAAAATTCTTAACATATCGCCATTCATTTTTAAATGTGGGCGCGCATGAGAAAATTGTCACGTCAGAGCTGCGTCACTGCCACCAGCAGAAGACACCTACCTAGAGATGTGAGATACTTTCCAATTGAATTATGGCTGCAGAAATAAATTCAACCGCAAAATGGCTGTGAAAAACTCAGCCACAAAATTAAAGTTTTCCTATAAAAATTTATTCTGCTTTTACTTAAAGTCTAAAGAATATTTCTGTGGTCATAAGCAATAGTCGCTTAAGTCGAAAAGCACAATTTCAAAAAACCCCAATTAGTGATATGTCGCAATCACTTTCTGCAAAAAAATTATTAGAGTACCACGACTATAAATCGTTAAATTCAAAGAAAAACAAGTAAGAGCAGCGCTGTCTTTGGCTATGCCGAAGTCTTCATACCTTTCATGAACATCTGCAAATTTTACTTTGACAGATTACTGCTTTTGAATACATCTGCATACATCGATAGAGGAGTTACATACTTATATAAAAAATCGCATCTAAACAATCAGAGG
>NW_016165256.1:26924-28287 GCF_001687245.7 Rhagoletis zephyria | reverse complement strand
GAAACACATAGTTTTTCGAATACGGAATAAAGCGAAAAAGGATGATCAACGATATAATGATATCAAGGATGATATGTATTCGAAAAAATTTAAAATAAAAAAAATATGAGAAATTATAAAAACTTATCAACTTGGTACCAACTTTGTATACAATAAAAAACTGTATTTGTCTGATTGCCTCGTAATTTAATTGTTGTTAAGATTTTTACTGGGTGTGGGGCGCACACATGTGCTTTTTTTAAGAAGTTTTACTTCTATCACGTGTACGGTGTTGCACTCGTGCTATTAAACTAATGATTTTTTCTCAAGTAGTTTTGCTCAGTGGCAATTTATACATATGTATGTAAGTAGTAGCGGCACATTGGGTGAACTAAATGCATTCATACATACATATTTATGTACAACTATAGGGAAATACCAGGTAGGTTAAGTGCGGGTGATAAACCCATGTAGCATAGTTAAATACTGTGTACTAGGGATGTTGCGAATGTGGAATTTTAGACATCCGCGGATGTGAATGCGGATGCGGATGTTTAAAAGCTAACATCCGCGGATGCGAATGCGGATGTCAAATATTTTTAAGAAATAATTTTGGTGAGTACATTAGGATATTTAAGTAAATAAGAAATGGAAAAGTTATTAATATTTAATAATGTTTTTTTTTTTTATTTAGTAGAAGGAGTAATTTTGCTGCCTTTTCGGGTTACAGCCGGTTTCCTAACGGGTCGTAAATCAAACCTGCGCCACTAAATAACTGAGGCGACAGACTTGAAAAACTTGAAACTTGACAAAATTGTAAATTCTTTTCGATTGTCGCTGCACCAGTTGAGAGGACTTTCAGTTATATTTCTTTTTTTTTTGCGGTGCAACAATTCCTTTTTGGGAATTGCATCGAGGCTGCAAAGGTCGGATGTATCCTCCTGACTTTCATCTTCACAATCTAGCATTACCTAGCAAGATCGCTGTTTAAACGCCGTTATGTTCCAATTTGGAGCACCAATTCGTTTGGTTGTTTCAGAATTTGGAGAACGTTTTTCGATTTTAGTTTTTGTAATTCATTTTTAATCCTTTCTTCTGTGACTGGTTTGAAAAATGTGCGCTTATAGCGAGGTTGTGAATATGTGGATATGCTATTTGCTACTACTATTTCCTAGGAATGAAAATTTCAAAAAAAAATCTGTTTTGAAAGTCGTGGCTGCCAGCAGAATTAGTTTAAAATCTTGTTTAAAATCGTGTTTTTGAATTATGGTATCACGGACGATAAAGGTCTAAGATTTGCTTAGTTCCCGAGTGACTTCTTGGAAAGGTTCGCCTATAATGAATACCTTGTAATTAGTGTCTCTTATTAGTTAGATGAGCTCGG
>NW_016165256.1:15893-22235 GCF_001687245.7 Rhagoletis zephyria | reverse complement strand
TTTGACCCTTTTTGGAGCGACATTTTTTCAATTTGAATAGCAATATCTCCACAGGTGTAAGCTATATACCAGATGAAAGCTAAGGTTTTGCGCTAGACTTGTGGAAACATAGAATAAAATCGACTGACCAGTTTTTGAGAAAATGCCCGAAATCTCTATTTTCAGCAGCCCGATTTTTAGTTTTCAGGCGATAACGTTATGGCGTATTTATATTTTATAAACACAAAAGATAGCGTTAGATAGTTTGTTTGAAGACCCTTCTACTGATATCCACATCAATGACATGGACTGAATAGTGCGGCCTCAGTGGTAGTTTAAAAAATTGCCTTTTTTCGAATTTCAGGCACCAGCCACGCCCACACAATGATGATACGTACAGACGCCACATACATACCAAAGTATCTCGTAGTGGAGACGCGAACTAAAACACATTTGCCTCTATATCTTTCCAACTAGTGGCCGTAACTTAATATATAAGGTATCGTTTGATAGGTATAGGCCTATAGAATAACACTAAATATCTTGGGTGTATCCACATGCTCCCTAAAACCGGCAAAAGCAAAAAAACGTTTTTTGTTTCGCAACACTTTAGCCTAATTTTTAAGAATCCGATTAATCGTTTATGAAGCTTGAATACATTTTCTGGACAGACTCCGCAAGACCTTTCCAACGATATATCAAACATGTCGATTGGACGTCTGGATAAAAACTTCCAAATCTCGTGTATATATAAGCGAGTCATTTCAGCATGCTACTGTTGCTGCTTTCGTCACTCGCGCGCACTGCCGTGCGCTGTGATAAAGTGGGCTCAATAATAGATCTATAAACTATTGTTTTATAATGCCGGCTAATGTGCTTACATGATCGGAACATAAATCCCATCTTTTTGGATAACTTTCCTTCTAAATATTTAAGATGTTCATCAAAATTTAACTTATCATCTATTACACTGTGAGACAAATGGTAGGGGTCAGTGTTCGGGAAGGGTTCAAACTACCGGGGAAAGTTATATCGGTAAAAAACAAGTTACACGTGTCCCGGCGTTTCGCTGGGTCACGTCTAGGAATCGAGATATATCGATTTGAAGTTAGTAACTATCATATAGGGGAAATTGTCACCTTTGGTGGTCTTTTTTTTGACATAACTCGAGAACCACTAGTCCGATTTTGCTCAAACAAATTTAAAAAAATTAACACAATTAACAACAAATTAATTACAATTCCTTTAGTCTGTTCATATAACGTTTTTCTATATATTCAACAGTTTTGCCGGTAAAAACAAATGTATGAAGAAAAAAAAAAATTATTTTTGCCAAAAAATTAAATTTGTTTTTAATTCATAAAAAATCCAAAACGGAAAAAAGTGTTTTTATGAATTTAAAAAAAAAAGTTTTATATTTTAGGCAAAAAATATATTTGGTGCCTAAAATATAAAACTTTTTTTTTTAAATTCATAAAAACACTTTTTTCCGTTTTGGATTTTTTATGAATTAAAAACAAATTTAATTTTTTGGCAAAAATAATTTTTTTTTTCTTCATACATTTATTTTTACCGGCAAAACTGTTGAGTATATAGAAAAACGTTATATTAACAGATTAAAGGAATTGTAATTTTTAATTTTTTTAAATTTGTTTGAGCAAAATCGGACTAGTGGTTCTCGAGTTATGTCAAAAAAAGACCACCAAAGGTGACAATTTCCCCTGTATGATAGTTACTAACTTCAAATCGATATATCTCGATTCCTAGACGTGACCCAGCGAAACGCCGGGCCACGTATAACTTGTTTTTGACCGATATAACATTTCCCGTTGGTTTCATCCCATCCCGATTTTGACTGTCGCATAGTGTTATTATTCCCAGATATTTGATTTGGCTCATTCGTTGAATAGAGGTATTTGGTATTTTTATTGAAACATTATCAAGATTGACTGATTTTTTTCATAATCATCCATTTGGTTTTCTCTACACTAATTTTTAACTTATATTGGCATAGCCACCTGTATATTGACATTAGATCTGCTTGCTTTTTAGAGACCGCCTCATCTACTGAGAAGCAGCTTATGGTTAATAATGCGTCATCCGCGAATAATCTTATCTTACAATGGCTGGGACAATTTTTAATATCATTAATGTAAATAATAAACGGAAGTGCTGCGAGCACTGATCCCTGTGGTAGTCCTATTTCAAGGTTTATTTCTGGTGACAGTGTATTTTCTAAGCGCTAAGTTTCCTACGCCAATTTTATAAAGTTTTCTTAGCAGGATGTCCCTATTAACAGTTTCAAAAGCCCTTTTCAAATCCAGAAAAACAGAAATCGTTATTTGTTTCTTCGACCTGCTTTCTTTCCATTCTGCTATTACCAAATTCAGTGCGGTTTCACAGGAGTGTTTTGACCTAAATCCCGACTGCTCGATAATAACAATATCATATTTATTCATATACTCTAGCAGTTGTTTTTATACCCGAGCGTACTTGTGCACAAGGGTATTATAACTTTGTTCACATAACGGTTGTTTGTAACAGGCAAAACGAATCGAGATAGATATAGACAAATGTATACATAAAGGATGAAAAGGGAAATCGATTAAGCGGTGACTGTCTGTCCGTCCGTCCGTCCGTCTGTGCACACGATAACTTGAGTAAAAATTAAGATATCTTAACGAAACTTGGTACGTGTACTTCTTTCTGGCGCAGGACGGATGGTATTGAAAATGGGCAAAATCGGACAATAACCACGCCCACCTCCCATATAACGGTAATTTTCAGAAATACAAAAACTGCGATATTTTAGTAACTACCGAAGATTATTCACTCAAAATTCATATTTACAATACTTTTAAGAGGAAAAATAAGAATATTATAAATTTTTGAAAAATGGGCTTAGCCACGCCCACTTATGGTTACATGTGTATATCTTGGCAACCGCTGTACCGATTTCTTCCAACCTTGGCACGGTTATTGGCCTTGGTACAGGATACCAAATGGCTGAAAATGTTTAAAATCGGACAATACCCACGCCCACATCCCATGTAACGTTAATTTGGAGAAATACGAAATCTTTGATAAATCAGTAAATATTGAAGCTACTTTATTTAAAATTGACGCTTGCAACAACTCTTTATGAAAATGGGCGTGGCACCACCCACTTATGATCACATGTATGTATCTCGGTTACCGTTTTACCAATTTGTACCAAACTCGGTGTGGTTATTGTGGTTGCCACATAAAAGCAAAACTTTGAAAATTATTGAAATCGGACTAAAATTACGGCTTTTTATATAACGGTAAACTTTAGAAATGCTTGAAACTGCAATATTTCGAAATTTAAAGACACTAATTTACTCAAAATTGATACACCCCGGCTTACCATGTAGCGGTAGCTTTCGGAAAGGTGAAAAACATATATTTAATATTTGCGCCGGGTATTTTATGTTCGTCTCCGCCCGAACTTATACGGTAGACAAACGGGCTCGATTGTTTGCATAGCCAGCCTTAATTTGCTTTAACTCATGCATTTTCCTCTTTAAAATGAGGATAAGCAGCCAAACAAATGCACGAAATTTTTGGGAAATAACTCGGATCCGGGGAATTTTCGATGACAACACTGGTAAAAACGGCCAGTTGTTGTCTTTTGCACAAGTAAGCAAACGAAGCAGTCGAGTTTCGCGTACGCGGTAGCCGAGTGGTGAGAGTTGCGAGCTACAAGCCTGTAGCTGCTAGGTTCGATACTCGGTTGGAGCGATTGCGAAACACTTTTTGTTTTTATTATTTATTTTAAATATTTTTATTTTATTTTATTTATATATTTAATTTTACTTTATTTTATTTTCATTTGCTTTATTTTATATCACATTTCTTATTTTGCTATTAGTTAATTTTAATTTTTAGAGATGAATTTTGTTAAAAATTCAACAACAACTAACTGAAAGTAACGTAAAAAAAATAGAGAACTTATAAAAAAAATAATGAAAAAGAAATAAAAAAAGTATACTGGCCGTGGGACTCGAACCCACGACCTTGCGGCTGGTTTATTCGCATTACTGCCGTCTGTAAGGGTAAAATTTTAATTTGCATTTATGCTTATTAATTCAAATTAATTTTCTCCGTCTGTCTCCCATATTTACGGTGACCATCCGTTCTGTTTTTTGCAGGACCGTACTGTTTTTCAAAAGTCGGTCCTGCGTAGGTTTTCAAACCTGAAAAACCTGAAAATGTACTGATTTTTTCCAAGTGTCCTGCATTTGTCCCGCATTTTATTCGTTATTTTAAAATTATCGGACAATGGAAAAAAAGTGTTTTTTGGTACTTTTCGTAGCTTTTCTTCAATATCTCATGAAAAAAATCTCCAAATTAACGTAAGCGACTTACAGCTCGAAGGGTATTGATGTGCCTCTTACCAAAATATATAACTTGTGGCGACTTCAATGAAAATTATTAGTGCTACTGGCGAAAAAAGTGAGATTTTCAATCAAATACGCAGTTTCATTTGATTATTTTTTTCATTATTTAAAAAATTCGATAAAGAAGATATATCATTACAGTAAACTTTGAGCCAAAGATAATGAAAATCGGATTAGAAATGTAGATGCTATGGAGCGCAATCTGCACAAATTATATATTTTTGTAAAGGGCACTTTGTAACTCGTCGTTTACATCGATTCATGGCGTCGATTTTTGACAAATAACTGCGAAAAGTACCAAAAAAACAAAAAAAAGAAGGGTATTATTGTTTTCGTTTTGAACGACTCAAAATTTGCCTATAAAATAATCTTTTAAAGATTTCCACTTTTTGTGTAAGCTATTGTAATTATAATATGTTTAACTATACTTTTATAAATATTCATGTAAAAAAGATTAATATCAGTGAAGAAAACGTGATTTATTTTTAAATTTTAAAATGTATTAAGAATTTAGAATCATAAATACTCTTTTGATATTTTTATACTACGTAAATATATGTAGGCATATTTTTGAAAAATTGTCCTTCATTTCGAATCCATATTTATGGTCACCGTACCCATATTAGACTTTCTTACTTGTTTTACTATGGTTTCGATAATTTTCTCATCGCTGGGCAGCGTATTTATAGGTCGTATCTCCTCTGGTTTAACTGTTCCTTTAATTTTTTGTAGTGATGCAGGAAACATGTCGATGCATCGGAAACATCGGTGTTTTGGACCTTCCGATATATATCGATATATCGATGTATTTTTTTTCGATGCATCGACTTTTGTGTGCAATGTACACTGTACATATTAAAATAGTTTTGTATGCTTCCAAACCCTTTGCTCTAGTAACGATACTAAATGTGGAAATATCACTATTTTTGCACTATTAGGATATATACATTCTGTTAATATTATGCAAAAGGTATGAGTTATTTGCGCTAATAAATTGCTAATTTATTAGTAGAAACGTTTAGTGCCAAACAACCACCTACAAAATGATATTAATTGATATGATATTGACACTCTAAAACCCTTTGGAAATTTGGGAAGATTTTAAACAGCAATTTCCAAAATTGTTTCTATGTGCTTATAAATAAAGATGTACGCTTATTTCAAAGCAAAATTTGAGTTTGTCATTTTCGCATTTACATGAAGATGTATGGAGGTGCGCACATTACACCAGCTTAATCGCCCTGACCAATAAGTTGTGGTGCAATGGAAAGACTAGCGAGCGCATCTAAATTGGCGGCCGATAAAGTCCGTGGTGTGCGATGGATCTAATCCTTTATAAACAAGAAATATTGCTGTTATATTTTCAATTTTATGATTTTTATACCCGAGCGCACTTGTGCACAAGGGTATTATAACTTTGTTCACATAACGGTTGTTTGTAACAGGCAACACGAATCGAGATAGATATAGACAAATGTATATGTACATAAATGATCAGAATGAAAAAAGAAATCGATTAAGCGGTGACTGTCTGTCCGTCCGTCCGTCTGTCCGTCTGTGCACACGATAACTCGAGTAAAAATTGAGATATCTTAACGAAACTTGGTACGTGCACTTCTTTCGGGCGTAGGACGGATGGTATTGAAAATGGGCAAAATAGGACAATAACCACGCCTACCTCCCATATAACGGTAATTTTCAAAATTGATGCTCGCAGCAATTCTTTACCAAGAAATACGTTTATGATAAAATTTTGGAAAATGGGCGTGGCACCGCCCACATATGATCACATATATGTGTTTAGGTAACCGTTCTACCAATTTGTACCAAACTCGGTACGGTTATTGTGCTTGCCACACAAAAGCAAACCGTTGAAAATTGTTGAAATCGGACTAAAATTACGGCCGTTTTTCATATAACCGGTAAATTTAGTCCGATTTCA
>NW_016165256.1:0-15868 GCF_001687245.7 Rhagoletis zephyria | reverse complement strand
CATCTTTCTCTTTGACACCATGTCTGAAATCCCACGTGATCTGTCAAATACTAATGCATGAAAATCCTAACCTCAAAAAAATCACCCGTTATTAGGGCTATTCGCGATTCGGTGCATAAGAGCTGACAAATTTATGCAATTGCAGAAATATGCCATGGATTGTGAGCGACCTTTATTAAACTGTCATGGTAAAACTTTTTTAATCAGTTGATAGAAATGTCAACCAGAGTTGCAATGCATAGCATTTATATGCTATGGATTTTCAGTATTGCAAATTTATCAAGCCATGACAAATGCAAATGCGTGTATTTTGTTTGTGTATTGCAAATAATTTGCAATACAAATTTGCAATGCAATGATGCTAGGCCATTTGCACCGGATCGCGAATAGCCCTATTATTTTATTATGCTTATTGTCGCCACTTCAGTACCTTGTTTCGGCAATTTTTCCGCAGAAAAATTTGAGGTGTGGTCCTTAAATATTTAATTAAAAAATAAATTAAATCTGATTTTTATTTTTAAGTACGGGAAATGTATCTTAAGAATTTCTTTTAATAAATAAAAATTGTCCAAGCCTTTATAATTCGGTTATTTAAGCGTGCGACATCATTTACTTTTCATTCCACTAAGTCTAAAGTTTCCGATTTTAAACCGCGAAATTTTTGCGATATACGATTATGAGAGTGCGCAATTATGCGATTTGAAAACTAAAACGCCTAATTTTTGCGAATTCGGAAACGGGAGCCCGGCTGAATAAATACATTTCACTGTGAGTTAATGTTTGGGAAAATTTTCCAATACGGAACCCGGCTTTAAAAAAAACAAAAATGAGGGAGTTTAGAGCGGCTTTTTGTGATTGTAAATCTGAAAACCCCACCCTCCGGAGGCTTATAGTTTTTATGAAAATTGAATTTTAAGTTGCAAAAAATATTAACTTCAACCTCACTTTTTGCTTTGTAAACCAATTGTACTAAAATGTCGGTGCTGCCACACAACAAAAAATGCCAAAAAAAAGCACTTATTTGTGCATACATTTTGTGTTACTGTCAGCCATTGTTATTTCTGCTTGTTTGTGAAATGTGCAAACGTTTGTGAAGACATGTATAAACGCGTTTTACTTAATTAATTAATTAATAATTGTATATTAAGGTATTACAAACGCATGCGAACCTTTTAAGGATAATATATTTGTGTAAATAAAAGTGATGGGTGTGGAGTTATAATAAAATGTGGTGATAGCAGGCGGGATATTTTAACAACAAATAACTTAAGTACTATTAGCAACAACATTGTGAAAGTGATAAATATAGTTAAAGGAGACCTCCATTAGTATCCCCACCGAGTTTCATAAAAAAATTCACTATTCCTTGCACGGAATAGCAATTGGTTCCGTAATGGAAATCTCAGCCTAATGTTTAAACATTTAAAGAAGCTCCGATTGTTTCATTTTCTTGTAGTGTATTTTTACTTGAAAGGAACTGTTGATATTTTTATTCGATGCATCGAAAATATCGATGTTTTTATACGATATATCGATATGAATCGATGCTATATTTCGATGCATCAAATGGAAAATAACATCGATGTATTTTTTTTACTTGCATCCCTAACTTTTTCCACCGGCATAATTGTCGAAGTCTTCAAATATTCCGGAAAAATACCACTGTTAAAGCTTTCATTAGCTATGCATGTATAAATGTAGCCCAAGTACCTCATACTGTCTTTCAAAACGCCTTCAGTTTACAGTTTTTCCCCCCATATTTATTTTTTAGTGTCGTTGCTATTCGCATAAATTCATGCAAGTTTATCGGCTTAAATTCAAAAGTTTTTCTATTCATTACCACTTTGTCTACATCTGGTGGAATATTTTCGATACTGTTACGAATTGCTATTATACTCTCAACAAAATACCGGTTTAGTTCAGTTGCAATTCCATAATCATCTTCGATGCAAATGTCATTTGAGGATATTATTTTTATTTGAGAGGTCTCATTGTTCATATTTATAGCATTCTTAAGACACTTCCACATTAATTTTTGGTTGCTACTATTGATTGCAATTTTATTTTCCATAAACTTTTTCTTTTTTATTTGAACCATCTTTTTGTAATAACGTTTTATGTTAATATAATTATTCTATACATTAGATCTCTTAGCCATTATGAAGAGCTCGTATTTCAACTTGTTTAATTCAGTTAGTTCGCGATCGTACCACTTATTGATTAATTTAATTTGAACTTGTTTTTCGTAGGTTAACGTTGACATTACATTGCCAAGGATATTGTTTAACATTTGGACTTTCAGTCCGATATCACAGTATTTCAGTTCCTCAAAATTGTAAGCCCTGAGGTGATTTATCAAGTTTTCTTTGGTATAGTTATCCCAACACAAGCGAGTTTCATACACTCTCATTTTGTACTTTTTATGAGTTCACAATTTGAAAGAAATCGTTTCGTGGTCGGATATTTTATGATTTTTTAAATTTACTGTTTCAATTTCATCGCTGTTGCTAAATAATAGGTCTATTTTCGTTTTACTTGATTCCGTTATTCTCGTATTGAAGTTAATTAATTGATACATTGACAAGGATGCAAATGTATTGGTTAGCTGGTTCAAATGTGTGGATTGTGTATTCAAGTTTATGTTAAAGTCACCAATAACGATGTTTTTGCCGCTTTCAGTAAAGCATTCTTCCATCACTTCACCAATATATCTCAGGAATTCAGCATAGCTTGTGTTAGGTGAGTGATATATTGCACCAATTTGCCATTTGATCGTGTCTTTATTGTATTTATCACAATACACCATAAATTATCACAGCGCACGGCAGTGCGCGCGAGTGACGAAAGCAGCCACAGTAGCATGCTGAAATGACTCGATTATACATATCGAGCCCTAACCGCCAAAATAACGTAAGCGACATTTTTTTCAAAATTTTCTTTTTGATGCAGAAATGTATCTAGATGCTCTAGGAAAATTTTGAAAAAAATATCGCTTACGTTATTTTGACGGTTAAGGCTCGATATATACACGAGATTTGGAAGTTTGCATCTAGACGTCCAATCGACATGTTTGAGGTATCGTTGGAAAGGTCTTGTAGAGTGTGTCCAGAAAATGTATTAAAGCTTCGTAAACGATTAACCGGATTCTTAAAAATTAGGCTAAAGTGTTCGCAAACCGTTTTTTTGCTTTTGCCGGTTTAAGGGGGTATGAGGGGGTAGTGTTATTCTATAGGACAATACCTTTCAAACGATACCTTATGTATTGAGTTCCGGCTAGTAGTTGGAAAGATATAGAGCTAAATGTGTTTTGGTTCGTGTCTGCACTACGAGATGCTTTGGTATGTATGTGGCGTCTGTACGTACCTTCATTTAATTTTTTTCAAACTTTCAGGAATTAAAGTACAAAAAAAAATAGGATGGTTTTATTCCGGGATGTTTCGATTCGTATGCCTTTGTGGGCGTGGCTGGTGCCTGAACTTCGAAAAAAGGCAGTTTTTTAAGTCCCTATTACGGTTTACAACTCAACTCAGTTGAATTGAAATTGAAACAACTCAACTTTAAAACAACTTAACTATTTTTTGGCATTACGAATTACAACTCACTTCAGTTGAAGTTGTATTGATGTTGCCAACCTAAAAAAGTGACGATTTGACAGATAATTAAACAGCTGATGATTTTGTGGCGAAAAATTAAAAAAATATACTTTACTTAAGGTTTACGAGAGAGTGTTTTTTTTTTCAAACAAAAAGTAAAATGGACATAAGCGTTGATTTATTTTACAACGATGAAAATGTTGGTCCCAAATCTGATGTGCTGCGCATACGGAAAAGGCTTCGTGATCACTCGAATCCTTTGGAACTTCCAAGCACCAAGTAAGAAAAATTGTAGCGACAATTGAATGGCATTTTAATAATGTTTTTTTGCAGATTCATAAGCTACTTTCGTTTAAATAAGGAAGCATTTGTCTTTTTGCTAAACGAGATGGATGAACATTTCCAGAAACGTGTGCGAGGAACGGCTGTACCTCCCATATTGAAATTATGTGCAACTCTCAGGTTCCTTGCTGACGGCAGTTATCAAAAGTGCAGTGGAAATGATTTTAATGTTGGACTGGCGCAACCTACAATATCTGTAGTTATTAAGGAGTTTTTAAATATAATTGAGCAGCATATTTGTGGAAAATGGATTACAACCCAAATGACTGAAGAGGAGCAAAACGCGTCAAAAATTGCATTCTATTCAAAAAGCGGATTCCCCGGAGTAGTGGGTTGTATCGATGGGACTCACGTTCGCATCATTTCACCAAAAAAAGAAATGCAACATCTTTATCTAAACAGGAAAGGCTACTACAGTTTAAACGTCATGATTGTAAGTAAAAATGTAAAAAGCAAATAATACTTTAAAAGAAAATGGTCATGACATCTATTTCGATTTCAAGCTTTGCGATTACAAAATGGCTATCCGGTATGTGGATGCTAGGCACGCGGGCGCAAATCACGATTCCTTTGTTTTTAACGTAAGCGATTTGAAAGAGCATCTGCAGAGAAACATACAGAGTAATTCCTGGATTTTAGGTAAGACTGGTCATTAGTATTTAATACAAAAATAGATTGTTTAAAATATTCCTTAAAGGCGACGCTGGTTACCCTCTACAAACTTTTTTAATGACTCCTTTCCGCATGGCAGAAGCTGGTTCACCACAAGCTCGCTACAATACAATACACTCTAAGGCTCGAAATATTGTAGAACGGACGATTGGAATATTGAAAACCCGATTTCGTTGTCTTTTACCTGTGCGTGGCTTACATTATTCACCAGCAAAATCTACACAAATTGTGAACGCTTGCTGCGCTTTGCATAATATTTGTCAACACTTTCGCGTGGAACTTTCTGAAGAAATTGCAACCGCTTCAAGTACGGAAATAAGCAATGAAAACCTGAACATTGAAACAGAAGACGAGGATGCCGCCAGAAGAATTCGCAATAATATTTTGTTATCCATTTAATAGAAATAAAAAACTCTAACTCAAATTTAATTATTTGTACTTCATTCAGTCTTCTTTTATTTTCAATGGTTAAATAACTTATATTTAATATTCATTAAATATCACTTCATGTGCTCGTAAAATTAGGTTTTTCAAAATAGTTAATTTAAAAAAGTATCACTTCATGTGCTCTTAAAATTAGGTTTTTCAAAATAGTTAATTTAAAAAAAATATCACTTCATGTGGTCTTAAAATTAGGGATTGCAAAACTTATTATAAAAAAAAATATTACTTCATGTTGTAAAATTAAATTAAAAAATATTTAAAATTATTAAATTAAAGCCCTTTCAATGTTTGTCAAATAAACATCAGCTCTCCATTCACGAGCTGTTCTCGTCTTGCAAATAGCCTCTTAATTTAGCTATTTTTAATTGCTCAACCTCTACCTTCAACAAATGTAGTTCATGGGCTTCCCTAGCCTGCCTTTCAAACAATTTATATTTTTGTTGCTTTATGTGCAGCAATTTTTTATTAATGTCGTAATTTTTGTACGCCGTCTTTTCAATTCTATCAATTTTTTTTAGTACCTCTTTTTGCGTTTCTGCCTGCATTTTATGAGCTCTAGACGCTCAGTTTCTAAATTGCAGCTTCTGCGGCGATTTTGTACACGCGATGCTGACGAAGAGGGCCGATCTTCAATGTTTGCTACCTGGGGCTCATCAACCATTGACGAAGCTGCAACTAAGCCGTCTTCTATTTCTTCGCCATCCATCACCGGTGGTATATTCTCTACCCCGAACGCCCGACCACTGGGTGCAACTTGTTCCCTTATCTGAATAAGTTCCGCAACACTTTCTTCTAGTGGATTTAAAGAAACCTCTTGCGACGGACCACCACCAGTTGCAAGAATATTGCTGCGATTGGGGGCAAGCTTCCTTTTTAAATTTGCCTTATAGTGTATCCAAACCTACAGGAGAAATAAATTATTGCGTTTTCATTGTATTGGTCTAATTCCATGATTACTACTTACTCGTCCCCACTCGTGCGCAGTTCTTGTTGGTGGTCCTAAACTGTTTAGCTCTATGGCAAATTGCTCCCACAATCCCTTGCTTTTACTTTTGCTGCTTCCAAATTGCGGCTTGCCTCGTCCAGTTTCGGGATGCTTCTCCATCAGCTCAACTAGTTTTTCAAACTGTTGTTTCGTTGTAAGTTTATTTTTTCTACAAATTTGTAAGAAATTCGTGATTAAGATATTGGTTTAAGACAAATTAAAAAAATTTAATTACCCGCTTTCCATTTTCGCTTAAAAATTTGTTCAAAACAACTGCTAGTAATGAGTTGTCGATTTTCGATACTTTTGTCAACCGAACTAGCACAGGGTGGTAAACGGTAATACCACAAAAAAGTTGTAAGACGATATAAATACAACCAAAAATTTTTTGACAGGTTGAGTGGTTATCGATAATACCAAATTGTAAGTTTTCAACTGAAATGGAGTTGAGTTGTAAACCGTAATAGGGGCAAAAAATTTTTTGACAGGTTGAGTTGTTATCGATAATACCAAATTGTAAGTTTTCAACTGAAATGGAGTTGAGTTGTAAACCGTAATAGGGGCATTAAACTAGCATTGAGGCCGCACTACTCATTCCATACCATTCATTACGATATCAGTAGAAGGGCCTTAAAACAAGCTATCTAACGCGGTCTTTTGCGTTCATGAAGTATAAATATGTCATAACGTTATCGCCTACAAACTTGCTCAAAAACTGGTCAGTCGATTTTATGCTAGGTCTCCACAAATCTAGTTCAAAACCTTAGCTTTCATCTGGTATATAGCTTATATCTGGGAAAGCTCTTGCTGTGGAGATATTGCGATTCAAATTGAAAAAATTTTGCCCCAAAAAGGGTCAAATGGTTAAAAATTAACATATCCGTCTAATTTGTTTACTTTAAGATATAAAAATAACATACCCAATGAGCCGCTACTACTTACATACATATCGTCGTTTAAAGTACAAAACCGCGTATCAACAAAATGCAAAACCGCGTATGTGAATTATGTAAATTATCTTCTAGAGAGTAAAAATACTCATATTTCAAAATGGTTCTCTTTTTTATAAAGCAATCGCATACCTGGCCAGTATATTTTACGACGAATGGATAAGGATTGAGCCAAGAGCTTGTGTGAGAAAACCCAATTTTTGGCAGCTAATGCCAGTTACACGGTTTTGCAGAAAGACGATACGCGGTTTTGTACTTTAAACGACGATATGTATAAATTGCCACTGAGCAAAACTACTTGAGAAAAAAACATTAGTTTAATAGCACTAGTGCAACATCGTACACGTAATAGAAGTGAAAATTTCTTAAAACAAGTAGGAGCAGCGCTGACTTCGGCTATGCCGAAGGCGTCATACCTTTCATAAGTATCTGAAAATTTTACTTTAACAGATTACTCGTTTGAAAAAATTTATATATTCACAACATACATATATAGAGGAGATAAATATATAAAAAAATCATATCTAAACAATCGGAGGTATGGGAGATATACCTTATATATGTAGCACCAATCAAAGGAATTTTTACTGATGTGTGATCAGTATGTAAACCGGTAACAAAATTTAATGGGTTTAGCTTCCTAAATAAAGGAGATATGTATATCGCAAAAACTGGTATCTGAACAATCAGTGATATAAGAGATAAAGCTTATACAGCATAGATTTTGACGATTTTCTCAGTGGACTTTGTATTATTATTTATAAAAAAGCTTACGAAATTTATCGGTTTTAGCTGTCCAAATAAAGGAGTTTTACAGTAAAGCCCCATATCTGAACAATTAGTTGTATGGAGGCAATAAATAGCTTATAGTGACCCGATATTAAAACAAGATTTGCCAGCAATGCTCCGCTAGCGAGAACTATGCGGGAATTTAATATTTTATCCAAATCTGTGGAAATCGACTTTTCATTGCCAAAACAAGCTTTTTTAAATCTTCTGCATACCATGTTTTAATATTATTCTCTATTATTATTAGCTTATTAACTTAATTAAACATTGGATAGTCTGTAAGAAATATTGTTTCATAGACTGAAATAAATAAATAAATATTTGTTAATTTTACTGTAAACTTTCTGTAAATAATGAGTAAAAATAATGCGATATTTCATGTTTCTAGCTGAATATATGGAGGAGTTATAACAAAAAATCGCATATCTGAACAATCGGTTGTATGGGAGCTATATGTAAAAGTGACCCGATCTTTGTTATTTTCACTGTAAGTATTCAGTTGTTAATGGGTGGAAGTATTGCAAAACTTCATGTTCCTAGCTGCATAAATGGAGGAGTTATAACGAAAATTCTCATAACTGAACAATCAGTTGTATGGGAGATATATGTTATAGTGACCCCATCTTTGTTTTTTTTCACTGTAAGTATTTTGTTAATAATGAGTGAGAACGGTGAGAATTTTCATGTTCCTAGCTGCATAAATGAAGAAGTTATGGCAAAAAATCTCATATCTGAACAATCTGTTGTATGGAAGTTATAGGTTATAGCAAACCGATCTTCGCCATTTTCACCGAAAGTATTCTTTTGATAATGAGTCACAACAGTGCAAAATGTTATGTTCCTAGCTACTGAAATGGAGGAGTTATAACGAAAACACTTATATCTGAACAATCAGTTGTATGGGAGCTATAGGTTATAGAGGCCCGATCTGTGAAACTTTCACTCTGCAGTACTGCAAAATTGCATGTTCATAGCTGCATAAATGGAGAAGTTATAACGCAAAATCTCATATCTGAACAATCAGTTGTATGGGAGCTACATATATGTTATAGTGGTCCGATTCTTCCGGTTCGGACAAATGATTAATACATTATAAAAATACACCCACCTACCAAATTTCATCCGGATATCTCGAAAAATGGGAAAGACTAGATTGCATACAAACAGACGGACAGACGGACATACAGACAGACGGACATGGCTAAATCGACTCAGCTCGCCGTTCTGATCATTTAAGTATACATTTTATTGGGTCTATCTCTTCTTATTCTGGTACTTACCGCAGAACTCCACAGGCGAACAGTGATGGCCTACCAACTGTCATTTTGACGAGCAATGTGATTGCAAGTTTTTGTGTGTGGGCACTTTGATGTCTTGAAATAAGCATTTGCCGGATGACGCCACCAGACAACATTCTCTCAATTTCGGTGTTTAAAAACATTTAAATCTTAAAAAAACTAGCTAAATAATTTCCTAAAACGTAATCATAAATTATCCAATACGGAACAGATTTTTATTTTGATTTAATATCCAAATTTCATCGATGTTACCACCAGCACGCTTTCTTTCAAATGAAAATATGGCTGTCAAACTATCGAATTGATTGCAATAGATGTCAAGCAATAAGCGCTGACATATATTGCAGCACATAAGAAATAGGCGGTCTCCATTGGAAATATATTTTGTGACATGGTTATCACGACATCAGTGTTTTCCTGTGGAGACAGCGCCTTACAAACATCGGACCAAAGTTATAATACCATTTCATGCTCATAAAAGGTATAAAAAGCAAATGTGTGCGCGCCACACCCGGTAGAAATCTTAAAAATTAACTACGAGACAATCAGACGAATACAGTTGTGTATTGTATCCATAGTTGGTACCAAGTTGATAAGTTTTTATCATTTCTCATAAAAACAAAAAGGATATGATCATTCTTTTTCGCTTTATTCCGTATTCGAAAAATAATATGTTTCAATGGACACATCGATTTGAATACATAATTTGGATTTAGATAATATTTTTAGCAATTTATTTGAAAAAAATAAAACATTTAGATTATTGTTTGTATTTTCGTCGATTTTAAATTTGCTACCCCAAAATAATTGATATCAAATAAAATCCCTCTTAGAGGTAAAATTTTCGAGTGACGAAAGCTGAACTAGAAACACAAAATTTATGATATCAATTTCGTGACGAAAATTACATATACGCATTTTTTAACAGCCTTGGAAACGTACGGAAAATCTTTTTTTATTTATTCGGAACGTTGCGAACTTCCGTCTACTGCTAGAAACACAAAATAAAAAACAGAACTTTTGCAACGATTCGTATGAATAAAAAATATTTTCCCTACGTTTCAAAGGCAGTCAAAAAATGCGTATAATTTTCGTCACAAAATTGATATCATAAGTTTTGTGTTTCTAGTTCAGCTTTCGTCTCTCGAAAATTTTACCTCAAAGAGGTGTTTTATTTGATTATCGATACTCCTATTATAGATTAGTTTGTAGTCAACCAGTTTATGAATATAGATAAGAACACCACCGGTATGACGGCTATATGAACCACACCTTATATGGTTGTAAATATCCAACGATTTTTAGTTCTGAGTCACTAACATCTTCCGTTGTATGTGTTACGGCACATAGTACAACATGTGGAATTTCTTTTTCAATCATTATTTCCACTTCATTCTTGTTAGCTGTGATACTTTTTGTATTAAGGTATATACACTTTAAGTAATTTTTTGGTTTTTTGTTTTGTTTACTGTTTACTTTCAACTTCTTTTCTTCATCATCATTTAATTGCTAATACCCGAGCCTCTGTTTTCTTATCTGCAATTTATTTACATAACATGGACATTATTGTCATAAGTATCTTGGTTTATACCTAATTCTAGATTCAGATTTTTGTTCGCTTTATGCAGTTTAAACATTTGTTGTTTGGATTTTCTTTACACATTTTCGCGTTATTATTTCCGTGGCACTTTTGGCAAACTTCCTCGTTTTTACATTCTGCATATTTATGGTTAAAACCTTTACATTTATAGAACATTAGTGCATTGATAGCATCAAACACTTTACATCGTTCCCAGCCGATATTTATTCTCTCTGCGGCAAGAATCTTGGTAAAGTCTTCTTTATCAACTTCAATAATTGCGTTATGCACCGTTGTATTGCCTCTTTTCCTTTCAAATTGTTTTACTACTTTTAAAGAGTTTTGGCTTATGTTTATATTTTGTGTCTTTATTAATCAAAAAATACATTCTGCTCATATTTAAATTCATGTCTGTTACTAAAAAGCTTGGACGGATCGAATCCGGTACTTTTATTTCATATTCTTTTCCAATATTGTTTTCAATCGCCGCTTTAATTTTATCACATTCATAAGTATTTTCACTATGTATTACCATTACACCATTATTTCTTGTTGCAATATTTGAAATTTTCAAGTCTTTCGGGTCCACTTTGGTGTTTAGATCTTGTTTTGTTTTTTTTTTCAACTGCCTGCATTGATTTGGGTTTCACAATTATTGCCATATCTTTTTTTAACTCTGGAATTGTTTTTTTTTTTGTTATTGGTTTTTATGGCATCTGGATAAGACATTTGTATTTCACTAGTGTTGTTGCTTATTTTTTTAATTTCACTGTGCACCTTCTCATTGTCTTTGCCAATTGACTCAGTTTTCTCTTTTACTTCTTCAACCATTGCATATAAATTTTTTATTTCACCAATTTTCCTTTCAAAAATTTTTTGTGATTTTTCCATCATTGCAACACGCTGAGTGTAGTGAGATTCGACTGCTTCCAGTAACCCTTTTATTTCGTTTTGACTCTTTATCATTATTTCTTCAAACTCGTTTTTGTATTCATTTAATAAGGAGTTATTTTTCTTGACACTGATTTGCATGTCTTGTAGCACCAAATCAACGTTATGGATATAGGTTATGCATCCATCACACATTAGCCATATCATGTTGTTTTCATCAATAATCTTCGAGCTGAATTTATCAACTCCTGAGCATGCTAAAGTCTCATGAAACACTTTGCCACAAACCCCTTTACATCTTATGCTCTCTCCTCTAAAAGGGGAATTACATTTCGCGCACACAGCCATCTGACTCGATGTTAATTCACCCAAAGGAGTTTGAGACACCCTTTAAATGGGAGCTTTTACGATGTGGCTGATTTACATCAATGCGAGCTTTAGCATGAGCACGAACCATAAATCTTCATCAGCTTTTCACCGAGAGCTTTTGAGTCTTAAGCTTTGAACTTGGCAGCACTGTTTAGTTAATACAAACAGTTAATCAGATAATGTCAGTTCGAATATCGTAAAGTGAACTCCACTTTTTTTGTTGATCACCTGTATATTTTATATATTTTTAAATTCAGATTAAGACAAACAGGCGTATATGAGCACTCACGCACGACAATGATAATGTGGTTTATGTATCAAAACGTCAATGTCACTATACCACATCAGTATTCAACTTCTATAACTCACGATTTATGCACTTAACCGGGAGCTCAAAAATACGCATCCTACTCTGCCACTCTGTCTTCTGTGGAGCTTATGTGGAACAGAAAATGCAAAGAATATTTAAACAAAATTTCATCAAAATCGTTTTGGTCGTTTACTGCCCGTCTCCACAGGATAAAGTTTATATCTTGATACATATGTTAGAATATAAATAGCCAATGGTGACAGCTACATTTTCATTTGCACGAAAACTTCGTGGCTGCAACATCATTATTATTTTAATATAAAATCAAAAATGAGCTGTTTCCTGTTAAAACATTTGTAATTATGTACTTGGATGTAAAATAGCCTATTTTCTACATTTTTTAAGCGACTAAATCCGGCAAAAATACATTTTAAGAGCTACCTTACAAATGCTTATATCAAGATATAAAAAGCCCACACAAATATTGCCACTGATATAACTTATATCTAGCGACTAAAATGACAGCTGAGCAGCAATAAATTTCATCCTGTGGAGACGGCCAGTTAGGAGGAGTTCACTCACAAACACACGTACCGAAGAATTATGTAGGTATGTATTTACATATATTTGCCTAGTTGTGGTTGGGTACGGACGTGTTCTTTATTCGCTCCATAAAAAATCATACTTATCATTTAACTAAAGCTTAAATTAGTGTTGATATAACCATATAAATCAGCTGTTCCAACCAACCTTATGGCCAACACTGTATTCGATTAGTGGGGTCACACCATAATGCCATAGCCATAGAGACCAACTGAATTACGGTTTTCCGCCCTAACCATAATCAGCTGATATCTGAAGTGCGAGTAAGAACGTGTTGCCAGACGCACGGTTGCCACTATTGGTTGTTTCCAACTTGGCTGTTTTTAACCGACTTCCAAAAAAGGAGGAGGTTATCAGTTCGTCAGAATATTTTTATTTTTTTTATTATATTTTATTCTTTTTTAAATATTTTTTGTATGTATGTTACCGCATAACTTTGGACCACGTCAACCGATTTCGATAATTCTTTTTGCATCGGAAAGGTAGTAGCAGAGGTGGTCCCATACTAATTGGATGATGAAATACATCTATATATATATTTTTATATGAAAATTGAAGTCGGTTTTGTTTTTTGCTTAAAAATTACTTTCTCCTTTATTTTTTTGAATTTGGTTGTTTGGTAGTTTTTGCTCTGGTTTGGTTATTTTTTTTTTAATTAGAAATTAGCATTTTTTTTTTACAAAAAGCGCTATTGCATACTGAATGCCAAAAATGAATAAATGAATTTTTCAAAGTCTTATTTTTATTGTAACATGTTTTATATGCACATATAAAAAGTAAATATGTGATTGAGTGCACAAGTATTTCAATTTTCCGAAATAGCAGCTATAACTTCTACCAAAATGTAAATTAATGTTGTTTTCCTACAAAATTTTCATAAAAAAATATGGCTTCATATGGGTTTTTCTTCATATTTTGGCTGGTTATTTTTTTAACAAGTTGCAACCGTGGCCAGACGTTCAAAAAAAAAGTATTGTTCACAGCCAACGTTTTGGCATAGGTGTAGAATATGAACCATTTAGCTATGCAAAAACCAAAAATGTGGATCGATAGAACTTCTCAGGCTCATTTCAAAAGTACCAAAATTATTGGGGCAAAGCTATTAAGGAGATATAAACGGTTAAATTAAAATTTTTTGATTTTTTGAAATATTAACACCTTATGAACTACATAACCGATTCAAAAACTAACGATTTCAAAACAAATAAAATTAATTTAACTTTCAGTTGTTGTACTTAATTTATATGCTTTTTTATATTTTTAAACAAAAAATACTAAAAAACCAAAAATTTTTATTTTTTCATAAAATAACATTTTTAGCAAAATTTTTTAATTAATGCAAAAGAAATTTGTATTATGAAGAATGTACAAGTTAGTACCTTTAACTTGATGTACATATTTTATTATGATCTGCTGTTGAGTTTTAAGGATTTAGTGTAAATTTAGTGATAGTGAAAGAAGTTCTGCACAAATATCCTACGATATTACACATTTTTTCGTATTGTTCCGCGTCTGGCAACACCGACATTGTTAACTTCGAAAAATCAGCTGTTTATGGTTATGATACCTATAATCGATGATAGTTAATGTGGTTACGGTTATGGCTATGGTTATGGCTATGGCGTTATGGTATGTCACCACTCAAAAATATTTAACTATCGAAAGATACACTGAACTATTATTCGAGTTTTGTGTCGTCGCGAACTGCCCTCAGCAGTATAAAATTCAAAGTGTGATGGCGAAAACTACATAAATAAACAACATGATTCAATAACAACAGGTTGTAGCAATCGTACAAAAACAACATTTACCGTTGGTATGAACTCGTTGTGTTAACAACAGCTTTTTTATCCACTCATATTCGTATGTATATTCATACTTGCATACCAGGATTTCAGAGTATTCTGAAAGGTATCNGTTGTGTTAACAACAGCTTTTTTATCCACTCATATTCGTATGTATATTCATACTTGCATACCAGGATTTCAGAGTATTCTGAAAGGTATCAGAATTTTTTTTAAGAATTTTCCTTAAGAAATCGTACAGAAATTTCTTTAATAGTTCTTGCCAACCGCTTCATATGTTTTTCTTTAAAGATTCCTAAAAGAATCGTAACAAATTTCCGATACTCTTAAAGATTTCGGGAGCATTTGTTTGCAGGGTATATATTTATGTACATATATGTGTATGTATACGCGGATATATAAACAAAGCAAAACAGGCGATAGTTTAAATAGTGTCAATTGACACAAGCGCGCTCATAAGAAGAAGCATGGCTTCTATCGCTATCGCCTGTAGTTGATACGCCTTGAATAAACAGTGAGAGATTGTGCGTTTCAAAATAAATAAATTATTGTTTACATGCAAAATACGAACGTTAGTTAAGTGAGAGATGAGGGGACAGGGCGCTCCCTTACAATAGCGAAGGCACTCAATCCAAAGCGCAAGCAAAGGGAATGCATACATATGTGACAAGTGACAATTACTGCATGCAGCCCAAAAAGCAAAATTAGCAACAAGAAATCTCGTATACTGCTAACACACCATCACAAGCAGCAGATACAGCCAAGAAAAGAGCACCATATTGCTCTCCTTTGACAGCAACAAACAAAGAAGAAGGAAATAAAGCAAAAAGTTCTACTGTTCAGCGAAATTCTGTCAATCGCTACACCAAATTTCCATCGCTAAAATTCTCTAAATTAAAATAAGTTGGCGGCTAAAAGTTTATAACGTGGAAAAGTAACAGATGCAATGTGTAATCAGCCAAATCTGTCAGTATGAAGGGCATGTAACTAGATGTTACAGTCGCTACATAAAAAGCAAAAGCGCACACCCGAAAAAAGGGAAAACAGAATCCAAGAAATCAAATTATGAAAGAAGTCACTTCAGGTGCATCTACACTGGCGGAGAAAAATCGTTTTAGTATTCTCGCTGATATGGATACTGCTTCTAACCAACAAGTAATTAAACAAGTAAGAAAGTCTAAGTTCGGGCGGAGCCGAACATTAAATACCCGGCGCAAGTATTAAATATATGTTTTTTC
>NW_016165254.1:0-28289 GCF_001687245.7 Rhagoletis zephyria | reverse complement strand
AATTTAAGCTCGCTACTGTGCGCAAAGTTAAATAAATTAAAGCTGTTTTTCCGTTGAGTCGATGCTGTGAAGAGTGCATAGTTGGCTGATATTCATATGTAAATTAAGTCTTGATAACTCAATTTATCTAATCTAAATATCTCTATTATGAATATGATAAATTTAAAAACTTATTTCTTTTCCCGATACCTATTCAAAATTACTGATTAACACTAAATTGCAACCTGCAGATCAAATAATTTTTGCGACTTAAATCCGTTGAGCTATTCAAATATGGCGGCGAGCAGTTGGCAAAATATGTAGGGTCGGATGAAAGCATGCCTGCCATATGCACCAACCATCGCGAGATAGCATTCTGAGCAGCGGATATCATTACTTTACATGATTGTGTAATTGCTGGAATCAAAGTGTCACTTTGAAAGCGAATTAGTCTGATTGTAAACGAGGGCAAAACAAAGCAGCTCTGCTCAAGTCTAGGCACCCAAGTCTTTGTTGACTGCTAAAATTTCGAAAAATTTAGAGGATTTCGTTTATTATGCCGATAATAATGCCAAAATCCAACTTGCCAACACGTGATACTTTTTTACTGAGTAGCAAATTGCGAATCCAAGTCCTCTGTACGTACGAAAATAAAAATTAGTAAGTGCCTGATCCTAGCCGCATTTATGTATGCCCAGATGCATGTAGTGTTGGAGAAAAAGATTCCACTGAAGATTTACGGCCTTTTTGTGTGGATTAAATAATATTTTTAGTATGAGGGACACTTTCTTCTTTCACTTTTTTTCTCTAAATACGAAGATTTCCTAAGGGGTATTAGAGAGAATAGCGCAAATTAGGTATACAATTGTTTATAATTTTGCGAAAGCTTGCTTATAGTGGTTTTAAAATCTTTAGAATATACCAATTAGCAGAAAATACAATCATAATTAATTTTTTAACCAACAAAATTGTTTTTTCCAATAGTGTTATTGAGCTTTGTACCACGATTTGTTTGTTAGGAAAAGTGGAAAAAACAAAAAGGATTAGCAACAAAGCTCAATAACACTATTTGAAATAAATATGAATACTCCACAATAAAAATTAAAAAAAAATTTTATTTTTTTTCATACTCTAAAGTAGTGGTTTTAACTAATATTTCTCTCAGAACTACTAAAACGTGTAAATGCATTTGTATATTTATTACAAAAAACTTATTTGCCATTAAAGAAACGCAAAGAGAAGCAACAATTATTGTATAAAACATAACGGCATATGGTTTACATATTAGCACAACCGTATCTCGCCTCATAATACTATGTACTATTTTAATTAAGTCACATTCTCTTACGTTTCTTAATTTCTTTTCGGTCTACGATAGCCTTCAAACAAAAGTTCCATATATTGACTAATTTCGTGCTTCTTTTTTTAAGTACAATACAATGCATCTCTACATATAGGCTGGGAAAAATCTCACTTTCACAGATTTATTTAATCTACATAAACACATTTGTATAGTTTTATAGTATCTAAGCACATTACTTTCAATTTTACACGTACATATGTATGTACATATTTACATATATACACGCTTTTTTATATACTACAACAAATTTCTCGCTGATCAGTTTACAAACCATTATTTACCAAACGCCTCTACATAGACAAAACATTAACACTGACCCAGTGGGAAAATGTAATATATGGTAATCGAAAAAATTATACCGTGCGACAGTAAATTTTCCACACAAAAAAATTTAATACATTCGCGAAACAATGGGACAATTATAGTAAAACTATGAACTTGAAAGGACTTAGAATAACAACAAAGGTATCATATAAGAGCAAAAATTCTGTAAAATTATAACGGGATACATTTTTTCTGCACAAGGGCGAATGGGTATGGAAAATGTCCTTCAAAAATCTTGCCCTTAGATATCCTAGAAAATTTGCAAAATTTATTTTTGAAAAAAAAAAAATGATTGTTTGAGTATTAATATACATACGACCACATCGTTGAATTTCGTCCTGCAAACTTTATCATTACTACTTTTCCCACTGGGGGCATGTGAAGATTACATACATACCATACCTACACACATATCTATGTATGTATGTTTATACGTAGACGCAGGAGATTAAAACTTTTGGCCGCCAACATAGACTTAACCAGCTGCAACAGCAGCACCAATCACTCAAACCTCTGGTAAAAATCAGTTTAATTATTTATTTTATTTTTATCGCCAACTGCAGCATCTATGTATGTAGATTTATTGCATTCACTTACAACTTCATTTGTACAAATGTGCGCATGTGTCTTGCGGCCGCATCCAGTGACCGGTGTGAGCTTAAGCAAAGACTTAAGTTGACAAAGTCACTTCAAAACAAAGACGATCAACAAAATCGTATCCAAACAGTCATGCAACCAAACAAAGCTAATCATTTTATGCAGGCAGCGCTTTCACTTAACATAATGAAATTGCAGCAGCAACAAGCAACAGCAGTTTGTTTCAGGAGTAGGTACACGCGAGAAATGAGAAGCGGGCTACAAAAATTATGATCCGGTCGCGCCTACATAAAAGTCGTTAAAATAAACTTGCAGATGCTATGGATTTACAAACATATTGCATGCAAATATACATATACCTACTATTAAAGTTTAACAATTTCAAAATCTGCTGCTGCTATGCTCACATAATATGTACATATGTATGTATGTAGATATTTTTTTATGTACTTATGTACTACAAATTTTGTGCTTATAAACAAAAAACAAAAACAGCCATCTGTATGTGCCTAGTGCTACGCTTTAAACTGCATCAGTTGCAGTTCATTTCTCTTCCGATTTGCTCGCATCTTCCATTAATAAAAAGTTCAAAGCTTACTGCTGGCTAATGTTGTTGCTCTTGGAAGTATGTATGAATATGCATCGCACGTATTTTCCTGCTTTATTTCTTCAATCATTCATTAAATTTTGATTGTTTTATTAGTTCCGCTGCAACGAATAATCATTAATCATTTCTCTTCGTTTGTCCAGTGTTTTAATTTGATTTTCCTCGCGCTGTTTGCTTGTTTGTCTTTCATATGTGGCTAATGACTAGATTCTCCGCACCGCGCCGTCAATGGTTTGAAGCCACCCAACAGTTCACCTAATTAATATTTGTTTTCATGATCTTTTTCCGTTGAACGATCGATTTATTTTTGAAATGGCAAAGCCCTACTGAAAATAAAAGCAATAATTGATAAAGTATTGCAAAGCTCAGAGTTAGAACTGAGAGTAGTCAAAGTCGAGGATGATCGTGCTGCCTTATTCTTCTTGTTGAGCGAGTCCAACAAAGCACGCCAGTCGTTTCGCTTTTGTGCCAACTGACTCAAATTAAAAATGCCAAGTGAAGCCGCTGTACTCTCTGTCTTGGTATTTCCATCGCAGATGATGCATTTCTTTTCTTTTGCTACCAGCATCGCGACCCTTATTGTATACTTTCTTGGCTGGAGCGTTCATATGCATTGGTATGGCATGTCCGAGCCAGTCGAGCCGCTGTATTTATATTCCCCGTCCGAAAAAACTCGTAAATCTTTCGAAGAGTTTTTCTCTCGAATACTTCAAGGGTCCATGCTTCTGTGCCATATACCAGCACAGGCATTAAGAGTTACTTATATAGTGCGGCTTTTGAACAACGCCTGTAATCAAACAGTTAGGAGAGGAGTTTCCCCAATTCTGACGGAGGTGGTTGCCTTGCTCAGCGACATTTTGCACCGCCATCGAAGGCGACCTTAAAATCGACAAAGAAATGGTGAATGTACATTCTATTCTCGTCTTGTCCAAACTTTGACGTGGTCAGCTGCAGCTGTTTTTTTTCGACTGCAGAATTGCTAATCGTCCCACGTAAAAATAGTCAAAGCTTGTGCTCATCTTCTCCATTGCTTTCACTGCTGTTACCTTTTTATAGACATGAAACGTTTTTCCTCCATAATTTTAGCTTCTTGTGGACATCAGTCACTAGGTCGGCGTGGTTGTTCTAACAGGAACTCACTTTGGTATTTAAACCTACCAAACTTTCCGACCGTTTTTCTTATGGGACAGAATTGCAACTCCGACATTACTTATAGCTTCAGTTGCTCTTTTGGGCTTTCTGAAATCCCACTACTTTTTTGGGCGGCGGTATGTAGAGAACGAGAGGTATGCCGCACTGCTGGAAAATATCGGTTTGGAGAGAAGGTACCTAGGTATTGAAGCCAAAGGGCGTATATGCTGGCTGTCCATTGTAATTGTAGCTTGGCAATGTTGAGCTTTCCTTTTATTGTTGGGCACACATTTTTTGTTGTACATACATATGCAAATATATAGGCGTGTGCGTATCTTGGCTGCAGTAAAATACAGATAGTTGATCCCAGTATCACACTCATGCCCAAAATTCTTTCGTCAAACATAACTGGATCGATTTAGTTAGTAGTTTAGGTCTTTTAATGTCTCGCTCTTCTCTTCCATCGAGTCGTCCCGTACAGCCCATTTTTTATAAATTTTTCAACCTTATTCAGCTCTGGAATTATCTCGGGCATATCCGAATAGACCATACTTTTCGCGTAGCCCCAGAGAATGAAGTCCAATGGGGTCGCAGGACCCTAAATGTGGAGGTTTTGCTTGTTAAGGTATAAGTGTTTTTTTTCTTTTTGTGAAAAACCGGCAATGTTGTTCGGGCGATTAATTGGTAAATATCGGTATGGTCTCTAGGCTTCAGTAGGCGTGTAAACCTAGGTCTTTTGTTAAAATCCGCCGAACGGAGCTGTAGGAAAGGTTCATTTGCTGCGCACGATGACGATTTGAGATTGTCGCGGCCGAACGGCCTGTACAAAGACGCACGGATGTTGTTACGTTTTGCGTCGAATCATTTTTCTTGAATTTCTGGAACACTTCTTACAGAAAGAGAAATTTCATAAACCTTCTGGATCACTTTTATGCGTTGTTGAACTGAGTATCGCTCCATGACTAAGCTTTCCAACGCCGGTAGTACCAATTTTCTGAAAAAATATAGAAAAACCATTGGCCTCATGCATAAAAAGTGAGCTCAAGCTTAAAAATTTGTATTGGAGATCGAGACGGAGTTTAAGCTCATCTTTTATGCATGAAGCCCGTAGAACCAATTTTCTGAAAAAATGTAGAAAAAAGATATTAACATACCACAAATATTTAATCGCTGTCGCTATATTACTATTATCAAATAAAAAAATTTATTGCATGTTTTAAGGTCTTCTAAATTTGTTTTCTTTTTCACCAGGCAGTGCATTTTCACTTTACATTCATCGGAAGTGCATTCAAGTGCATTCACTGTTGTAATCGCTTTTTATTTGCTTGACCCTCTTTGTTGCTGTTCCACATTTTTTTTTCAGTCATCAAATCAAATAAAATGTTGTAGTCATTAACTATGATGGTGTCAAAAGCATCATCATCACTTCGAAATTCATGTTACGCTCACCGTTCTATTTATAAACTGCTATTCTTTTACTTTCAAGGCTTTTCTGTTTTTTTCACATTTGATTGTATTTAAGCACATTCTTTTTTCTTATTGCTAAACGTGTCATTATCTCTGTTAATTTTGTTACGACTGGACCATTCTTCTTTAACGCATTTTTAACAACTTATTACTCAGCATCAATTTGAAGTAATTCAGAATCATAAAATACATACATACATACATTGTTGTTGCCTTACACACATATTTGCGTTAAAGTTTACTTTTTCTCCTGTTACTTTTACATTCACTATTTATTTCTTTTCGTATACTTAACATCGTTCGATCGTAGGTAGTTATAACGCAATTAATTTTTTATTGTTATCGTTTTCATGAAATTCTTCGTTTGTCATTATTGTTGTTGTTATTAATTAATTCATCAGCGTGCAACCAATATTCAAACAAAAATCGTATACTAAATAATTACACAAATATTTGATTGTTAACTAATATGTAATTTTGCATTTTTCTCTTTTCTTTTCTCTTTCCCCTTCCACAATTTTTATTTATTTTTTTTGCTCATGCCACCTTTTGTGATTGTTGCACACGTTGTTGTATGGTATTTGCGTTGTTGCACACAATATTTGCTTTCTGATAATAGCATACGACAGCGACGATATCGAAGAACTGCAGGAGCCATCAGACGATGAAATCAAGGAGGGCCAATGGCTGGGCGTGACTGTGCGGTCGCAAGGACTCGGTGGAAAGGTAAATGGATAAATAGTATTACGCATATTTTACATGCAGATGATTAATTTAGGTATTGATAAATCAAATTTCTTTATAAAAATATACAGTGGGGAGCAAAAATGAGTACATGGTGATTTTTTTTTAAATATGTATTTGCAAGGTTTTAAATGTTAAATTTTTTGTTATTTTCTCAATAAAAATATGGTTCATGTTTTTTCCGCTTTAACTAAAACCATATAAATCAAGCTTTTAAACTATATAGAGAACTTGGAAAAATTCAACAAATTTGCATTAAAAATTTGAACTTTTTAATCTGAATTTTTAGAAAATTTTCGGGTATACAGTTTTATAGCCTATTAAATTTTAGTATAATAAAGTGCAAGTTTTAAGAGGCTGAAGAATCGTGTTGATTTTTAATTTGTTTCTCTTTTTTTTGTGTTATAAAAACTGGCATTTATTTCTTTTTAATTTTCTTTGCAACAGGTCTTGCGCTTTTTTTCTATAAGAAATATATGCTTATATGAGAAAAAGTTAAAAAGGCGTCTGCAAAAAAAAAGTTAAAAATCAACAATTTTTTAGCCGTTTAATGCTTGCACTTTAATATATAAAAATTCAACAGGCTATAAAACTGCATATCTACCCAAAAATTTTCTAAAAATTTAGATTAAAAGTTTAAAAATTTGAATGAAAATTTGTTGAATTTTTGTAGGTCTGTATAAGGTTTATAAGTTTTATTTATATGGTTTTGGTTAAAGCATGAACCATATTTGTATAAAAAAAAGCAAAAAATGTTAGCTTTAAAAACCTTGCAACTGTTTGACAAAAATCATCATGTTCTCATGTTGGCCTCCCACTGTATGTACATAATTTACATACATATCGCACACTAAATCAAAAACCGTCACAACTCAAAAAATCTTAAATGTTCAGGAGAGGCAAAAAACTGTTGATGCTGCGCAATCGACGCAAGCAAAACCAAAAAGTTTTAGTAGTATTTTTCCAGTTAAAGAAGATAGTGATGAAGAAGAAATTTTACGGACGTTGGGTATACGGTCTGTGAACTGTTTTATGGAAAAAAATAGATTTTCAAAAATTTCGGTTGTGCTGGTTTTTGATTTAGGGTGCGATATGTATATATAAATGTATATGTGTACATTTTCAAGATATGGAGTTCCGAATTCTCAATTTTACCGAAAAAAATAATATCAAAACTGATATTGACAATAGCCGTGTTTTATTTGTCCAGAAATTTAAGCTATTAGCTTATTTTCTATGGAGGACTTACCCAACATAATTATATTGGCTTATGAAAACCTATCTTGGCTTGTATATTGAACAAGAGGCATTGCCATTCAGCATCAGAAATTTTCTCCTTCAGCCAATCAGAAAGAGGCAAAAACTTACTTTGACACTATTTGCAGTCAAACAACTGTCAAAATTAGGCTAACATAGGAAATAAGCTAATTTCGTTTTATTTGACCAAGATTTAGCTATTTGCTTGTGATGGTTGAATAAAACATGCCTAATATTAACAGGAGTTTGGTTAAATTTAGTTAGAAGTTCATTGGAAATATTTATGAATTTTTAAAATTAAAACTAAAAGATTAAAATATTCAAAGTGAATTTTAGAAACTCTAAATTAGTATTAGAATATGATTCAAGCATGTTCAACAATAAAATAAAATCATATAAATAATAACTGCTTTCATTTATTGACTTTCAATACCTTTGTTCATATTCAATTTTAACATTAAATTCTCTGATGACCTCAACAATAGTACTTAACCTTTTGACCGTTCGATTCAAAGAGTAAAAGAAAAAGTCTAAAAAGGGAAACATCAACAGAAAAATGCATAAGGTCATAAACTCTTTCTACGTAAACACTCTTAATGACTTAATTAAGATAAACATTGCTTTCTTTAGCTATAGCGTAGCCGATAAATCTTGTACCTACTCGAGCTAAAGATGTTTTTTTTGGTTTTTTTATTTTGTTTTGCGCGCGCTGAAGTAGGAACTGCGTAAATTAAATATCTTTGGGTTAACCTCTTTTATTTCAGAACATAATCACCTTTGTTATGATGTAACTTCTTTGATTCTCAAATTTATAATCTTTTATTGTTTTCTTTTCTTTTCTTCTGTTCTTCACTGTTTTCTTTTATCCACTAGGTACTCGTGTGCGCGCATCGTTACATCACCACAGTGTTGGATAATCGCTATGGCCAGGGATTGTGCTATGTCTTGACCAATGAATTGAGCTATGATGAAGTGTATGAGCCATGCAAAGGGCGCACTGTGCAAAGGTGAGTATTCGATTGTTTTCTGATACCAATTCACTCCCTTTGTGGTTAATAGAAAATATTTGTGTATGTAAACAAACATAAATTTATGTTAGGAAGCATGCTTGCGTTCATTTTGGGCATTTCGTTTTATTAATTTTTTGCTGTTGAGTCCCCTCCTTCCAATATGAGCGAATCAGCTTGGAGATGGAGTACGAATGAAAATATACCCTTTGAAGCAGTAAGCAATTAGCGGGTTACTAATTTTTCCCATACAGAAATCATATTTCACTAAAAAAATTATGTCTCACTTAAGGAGACGTCTTTAAACAAGACCCACTGTTTATCAAAACAAAACTAGCATCGGGCTGTAATTAAAAATATTTAAATATTTTCTATAAAAGGAAGGTAGGGAGAGAGGTGTGACTGTCAGTGCCCAGCTGCGGCACAATATAGTGGAAGGGCCGTTGTGTTACCACAAAAGTCAAAGTTGCACTCCTTTTGCTGCATTTAAGTTTTGTATCAGCCAATCCTCTACTCCTGTACAGTGCGGATAAGGTAGAGACAACCGGTGTTTTTTATATTGCCCTTCTTCTTAAAAAATACGATATTCTATATATTTTATTATCTCATCGAGGCCATGCTTTCCTAGATGTCCTAGGCGACGTGCTATGTATTTATTCATCTTTCATTTGCTAGATAATAGACAATTATTTCAAAAGCAAGCTTGCTAGCAGCAAAAGGAATACTAATACGTTCTTTTACTGGATGATTTTGCTTGGTCGTGCCCTCCTTGCAAGTTAGTCCGTAATACATTTCTATATCTCTAAGATTGGGAGCCCATATAGGGTTAAGAATATTCAGCTTGAGTTAATAGTGAAGGAGCCCAAAGCTCTAATTGCGCCTGGTTTTCACTAAGCACGGCAACATATTTACCAATTGTATGGGTTCCTAGCTCATTTATAGCCCTCATAATAGCTGAAACCCCAACGCACACAGCGAAATATTCCTGGGTTTGAACCCCAGTTTTTGCCTGTAGCTGTATTGGACGAGTACAGAGCTGTTTAAGCCCTTCTTAACGCCTGGCTATCTTCTCTTTCCACACCAGCTTCCTATCTAGCGCAATGCCTCAAAATTAGGCTTAGTTCGTGAGACTAACTCGGGACCAGTTGGCCTCTAGTGGAGTTATCGTCGGATTTGTATTCCTTTTTGTAAAGACTATAACCTCAAATTTTTCCGATTTTACGCAAAGGCTTCTTTATACAATATCAGCGCCAATAGCATAGAGGGCAACTTTGGCACCCCCAATTATGTCTCATGCCAGAGGGAGCCCGGTGTTTAGTTCCAAAGAAGCGGCAGGCAAGATCCTGCCACCTTTTGGGGTGTCCCTTGTCCCGTCTCTTGAAACCCGGCTTTCTTTCATGTTTCCCGTCACCACCTGCCTATAAGTATTTGCGCTCCTACATTATCTATAAAGGCTATAAAACCAAAGACTCATCGATAAACCTGATCAACCTATGAAGCGCGGCAACAATCGAATATCCATGGTGAGCGCTATACTGCCTATTCTCTCTTGGGATCTAAGCACAAGCGACGAGAGACCTATAGTCCTAAGATGTTTTGAAAGTCTTGCCGGCTTTAGGGATAATTACTACCGATACAGCTCTCCACTCCATAAGTATGTCTTAAAACATGTCTTGTTGAAGAAAAATTTTGTAACAATCCTGCGAGAAAAATTCCATATTTTGATGCAATTACTTCCTCAAGTTGAACTACTAAGCAAACCAAACATGAATGTCTAATAACCAGGGAACGGATTTTATGGAAATTGCCTTTCTTTCTGCTAAAGAGATAGACTATATTCGATTAAGAATGTCCACGATTTAGCTTTCCCTGATTCCATATATACACATTTGATGTTGCCTTTTTTGCCTTTTTTAAGATATTTGCCTTTTTTTGCCTTTTCTACCTTTAAAAAAGTGATTATAGCATTTACAATTTTTTTTAAGATTAAAAAATATACACATTGCCCATGCGGCTTATAGAAGCGCAGAGACCTCTTGCCAAATTGGTGTTGGAATAATTCAAAGCCGTTTTCTCAGTTAACGAAGGCTTGGAGACAATAAGGGGTGTTGATAGAATTATAAAGGGCGAGGAAAACGCCCTTATTCCTGATAATATGAACGTTTCAAACGTTCCATATTTAAATTGGGCTCCACTTGTATCAACTTACGTCGAGCACACATTTAGTACATTCAAGGCTTTTCTTCGCGAAAATCGAATGAAAATGCTGCCAGAAAACTTCAAAATGCATCTTGTGGTTCAATGTTACTACAACTATACAGATTAAAGTTTTATGAGTTAGAAACTAGAAAAGAGAAAATAGTCAAAGATTCAAAGTACAAATTTTTCATATAAAGAAACTAGTTCATAGTTTTTCTCTTTTTACTTGTAATAGAAACCTTTCTAAAATAAATGTATTTTTTGATTGTTCTTCGTATTTTCTGTCTTTTTTTAGTGCCTTATTATGCTTTTTTTGCAATACCTAGTGCCTTTTCCTGCCTTTTTCGCTATTTTGTTTTGCCTTTTTTTGCCTTTTTTGCAACACCTAGTGCCTTTTCTTGCCTTTTTCACTATTTTATTTTGCCTTTTCCAGCCTATTTCCTTATTTTATTTAGCCTTTTTTATAGGTTTTTAGGTCCTAAAAATCCGTTCCCTGCTAATAACTATGGTAGAGCAGCTCTGTAAACAATTTTTCCAAGCACGCATGCAGTATTGCCCGCTGGACTTAAGGCCCTCTCTGCTTGAGAAGGAGTTTCGCTACCACCCTGTTAGGCCTTTCCAGGAAGCACTTGGTTGTAGAGTTTTATTAATGAAATTCTTGTCCCCGCTATCCTTGGCCCAAAAGTCGGCTCCGATCCCATTATCCAATCCATTTCCATACTAAACACTCAATCCGATCTAAACTTTTGCACCCATCTTGTTGACATTTTCCGATATCTCGACCTTAACCTTTAATTTACTACGTAGTTGAGAAGAAATATCTACGCAGCAATGATGTAAAACACGTCACCCCCATGACGCTATTTTGCATTGCATACTATACTTAAACACAAATTAACCTTGAAAGGATTCTCCTAGTTGATATATTTGTAAGCTTCAAAAATAGAGCTAATAATCATAAATTATATTTTATAAAAGTAATTTGGTGTCTAATATGTTCTTTGACCTTCCCGCAGCCAGTTAAAATGGGTCGCTATCGCATAATATAAATTTACGCGCCAGCTTCATGAATAAATGAGGCGACAAAATAAATTGTGTGATAAAATATTCCATACAGAATGACTAAAACTCCTTTGCATGATTAAAATCAAATTCATTTATCACAAACGTCACTAAATTGACGCAAAGGATATGCACACATACATATGCATGTACATTAGGGTGGTGCATGAGAAAAAGGTAAAGTCGGAATTTTTGTCTCTCACCCCCTACGATTGTTCTATACCGAAAAATACCGAAAAGCAAAAAATATTTAGAGGTCGCTCAAAGCGCCCAAAATTTTTCATAACAACCTTTCGTAGAAATGGTATAAAATTCTTAAAAATCAATATTTTTCGACCGTTTCTCTTCAGGGGATTCCCAGTAATAATACCCAACTGTTGTTTAACAATTTTTTCATAGAAACTATGTGTTATAGGTGCGCCAGAACCCCAGAAAACGCAATGGGATGATAAATAAAAGATTTTTAGTATTAAAAATTGTTAAATAAACAATTGGGTATTGTTATTGGAAGTCTGCTGAAGTGAACCAGAGTTTCCCGATCGAAAAATATTGATTTTCAAGAAGTCCGTACCATTTCTACGACTTTACCTATTTTGGACCACCCTAATGTACATATGTAAGTACATATTCACGCATATATTAGGAATACAAATATGTACATTAGGGTGCTTCACTCTCCATACAAACAAAAAATCGGGACTGTTTTTCCATCGGAAATATAAAATTTATTACATTTTAAGACTACTGCAAAAATGTCTCGGAAAAATATTAAGATTTACATGAGCTGAATGTATTTTAAAATACCTCCAAAAATCGAGTTTTTTTTAATAAAATAAGTTCTAAAACATTTTTTCAACTGAATCAAAATAATGGGATTTTCGGCGAAAGTCTTAAAATTCCGGTGGAAAAATTGCAACTCTTTTTGGTGATGCTCCCTAATGTAAGTACACATTTGTGTATAAAAACCGAAGTGAATATGCAAAACTTGGATAGATAAAAACAGTAAAGGAAAACATAAAAAAAAAACAACAAGTTATATAAAAATGTGTCAAGGCAAGTCATCATAGTTCTCCTTTTTATCGACTTCACGCCGAATGTGGCGGCAAAAAGTAGTGGGTGTGTTACCATCTCGATTGCCCTTAGATAAGAACAAAAAGAAAACATTTCATTGTTTTGTTTAGCCTTTCTCTTGCGTTGGCCATTTTACGCTGGTTGTATCCGCTTCACCGTGTAAAATAAGCAGTTATTTGTCCTTTTTAATGATCTACCAAGTCATGACGTGCCTTCACATTCATTACTTTAGGTTATTTTACTGCTTGCGTCGCATGTCAAATTAACATTTGGCATAGAGGTCTATTAAGGGGTAAGGGTAGTTAGATTAGAAGAAGAAGACCACATGCGTACCTTTGCATAGAGTCAACGCATTATATAATCGCATTTTTCCGGTAGCCTTCAACAGATGTCATTTCGAGATATTCATACACATTGAACTTTGAGGGTGCTATTATTTATGCTCTTACAATATTAATATCATATTGTGGCATAATGTCGTAAATTTTGTATTAAATGTTGTACACTAAGAAAATAGTTTAATTACTTCAACTAAATATGCTCCTGATTTGTTTATAGTTACATTATTTGATTATAGTGACTTAATCATGTGTTGAGATAAATAGATTTAACTGATTTTTTTCTGAGTGTATAATGGCTCGTGGAGAAGCTCGGCCAAACACTAACATATGTGTAAGCGCCAATCTATTATTATTATTATAATGGCTTCATTGCTGAAAAACTGCTTAATTGACGTTTCCGGATTCCTTTAAAATAAAATGAAACCCTAAATGAGTTCACCTATGACTTTTATTTAGGCGGACTTCCTTTTAGCGGTACACTGAGAGTTTAGTTTTGACAACTAAAAATATAAATATAGTATTAGTACGGTGACCATATTTATGCGAGCCGAATACGGGACATAAAATTATTTTGCTAATTTTTTCCATAAAAGCTAACAGATCTTAACACCGTCTTAAATGATCTTAGATATATGTATTAGCCCTGAAACAGCATCTTTAGAGTAACATCACAAATTTTTAGGTCATCTTTCTGGAGATTTTTACTGCACAACATTTTTTACAAAAGTTTCGTTGAATTTTAGTACGATAAAGTGCAAGTTTTAAATAGCTAGGACTTACCGTTAATTTTTGGCATTTTTTTTTGTCGACGGTGCAACGCATTCTTTTCATACAAGTTAGTTAGCAGCATGTTGCACTAGCGCTTTATTATACTCAATTTTAATGAGGTAAAAAATTTCAACCAAATTTTTTTTCTAAAGATTCTGATTAAAAAGTTTGCAATTTTTGAAAGTCGGAAATATTGATTTATATGCTTTTTGTTAGGAAAAGAGCTTTACTTACAAAAAATTATAAACATTAAATAAACAAAAGAAAAATAGCCGAACCTTGCTAAAATGTAGAATCCTAATTTATATTTTAATCACTGTATGTGTTCTTCGATTCGAAGCACAGGCATTCAAATTAGAAAATAATAACTGTTTATGGAGAAAGTTACGATCATATTCGAACATCATTTAAACTGGTTCATATACATGCAATTTTAATGAGCTTTGAAGGCATCGAAATACCGAACCCCGAATACGGGACAAATACAGGACATTAAAATAAACATTTGGCGTCCCGTATAAAATAAATAACTTGCCAGGACAATTGGTCAAAAAAGAGGACTGTCCCGTATAATACAGGACGTATGGTCACCGTAGGTGTAGCAGCAGTTTTTTACGAATTTTACAAAAATGTGCTTAACCAACCAACCAGCTTTTTTAATAGCACTAATTCAAATGAATTGCTGTCTCTGAATGGGAGAAAGGGATTTCCTAAAACATGCTCCACTACATTCTAGTACTTAATGTAGGCAATGCAACTAGAATGTCCTAGTAAATACATATGTACATACATATGTGTCTACGAGACCCTTTTCGCTTTCGTCCACCGGTTGCTCATCGCCGGCACGTTCGAAAAACCTTCAACTTTTTAATTCCCGCTGAATGTTGGCACATTTGCGTGTTAATATTGTGTCGCCTCATTAAAGTGAAGGACGCGCTGCTGCATCCCGCTGGGAACACTTGCCAATGTCCTTGGCTGAAGTGCAAAAAATGCTGCGAATAATTAAAGTAAGCGCTTTAACGAAACAATTACACACCTTAAACCAGGCTACATACACGCATATCAGTATCTTTATTCTCGCATTGAGGTCAACAGTAAAGTGTTTTACACGTTTTGTGTATAATTTGCGAAAATTAATTTCAGCACCTCATCTGTGCAACCAAAAAGGCACCCTGCGACAATATGCCACAATAAATCATTTTAGCTACCGCGTATACTACCAGGCAAGGCTGCCAGTAAGTGTCCAGTGCAGTGGCAAAGTCTCAACAAATTCGGGGCAAGCAATTCAATGAAGCAATGAAGTCATTAGAAAACTATTCACAACAGCGAAATAAGCCGACAAACCAACAATGCCTTCAACTCTAACCTGTAGCGGTGGCAGCGGCCGCAATCATAGCGTGGACAGCAACTCACTCCACTCCATTCAATCGCTGGTGTTTGGACCATTAAGCTTGAATTGTTTAAATTTATAATCACAAAATAAACATCAACTTGTCTATGTGTCTGTCCGCCTGTCTCCTTTATTGAACACTATATTTTATTAGTACCAACTCGGTTTTTATTTCACTTTTCTTAGCAGCATTTTCTAGGTTTGGCCGCACTTAACTAGTTCGTTTATGCAAGCGCGCAATTTTTCATTTATTTAATTATTATTTTTTTTAATTCTAATTTTCTAATCCATCTACGTATGTATGTATGTGTATCTATAGTGTGTTTCTAAACAATTTTCCTTTGTCTATGACCACTCCAATATTTTGCATTGTCAACTGCCGGTGGAGTAATGTACATTTTTCATTACCCCAAAATGGCTTTTCGTGTTCATATTATGGGCTACATACCTGTGTACAAATGCGCATATACATACATACATCCATTTACACAAACTGCTTGCAAAGAAGGTGTGCATATGCACGTGTGGGTTGCCCTACAACCTGTGACACGTATGTACATACCTATGCGCATACCATTACAACTGTACATGGCTAGTTCACGTAATGAATTAATTTATTCACTTGAATTTGCACCCCTAGCCCCATGACCTACCTGACTCACTTTGGCTAACTGCAGTTCCTTTTTTATTGCCAATTTTATTTTATTTTGTTCTGTTTCTTTCACTGTTTTATTTTTATTTTTAATGCATTTTTTTTTGCAGAGAACATGAAGAATATGGTTTCTGTCAGGTGGGCACTTCAGGCGCACTGCTGGATGATAACACCATGGTGGTAGGCGCGCCTGGGCCCTTTACTTGGCGCGGCACTGTGTTTGTTACAGAAATTGGCGGTGAATATTTGGAACGCGATAAGACAATGTATTATGGTGATCATTTGGACAACACATCACCGGTTGACAAGTACAGTTATTTAGGTGAGTAATGATTTGGTTGAGATAAAAAATAGAAGAAAAATATTCATTCATGAAAGCTTAAAAGTAAAAGATTTTTTTTTTATTTCGGCCAATGTTGAAGCTCTTTAACTGTTTCACATGTATGTACGTATTTCACTTGACCCAGGTTACGCTAGGTTCGCAGACTGGCCTCAATAGGAATCACTTACACCAAGGGTCATTTGAGACCGCGCAGATATCTCGGTTAATCCCCCGAAAACAACTTGATAGGTAGAAACAATATGAAAAGGTTCCTAACTTCTACCAATGTCAGATCATATACATACAGAGATTATTTAAGAAGTGATTGCTAGTGCTAATCAGAGGCATATCAGGTGCGGGATGGCCCATTCCACTTCTGTATCCAAATAGATTTTGCAGATCATTAAAGGATGCACTAAATCTATCTATTATATGTATGTATATGTGTATTGGTTTACAAGTAAGTTTTAACGGATTTTTTCTCAAATTTGAAACTTTATTGTGCAAAATTGGTACGATGTGTCTTATTGTAAAGTATTGCCTGCGACTGAAGTGAAGCGTACTCCCGTAAGGGCGTTGTGCATCGACCGAAGAAGATGCTAGTCTAATAGTGCAAGATGGGCTATAAGGCAGGTAGGTCAGGAGGACTTCCCATCCGGTGTCTTCGCTATGAGTTTTGAAACTTGTGCGACATTTGGCCAGGCCAATATGGCTCATGTCAGGTTCCTTGCCCCTTCCAGTCGTTTTCCGTAATCACTCGCTTCAATCGCATCAGTTGTTGTCTGTAGAGAGCCCCGCCGATCGGCTGGCCACTTTTCTGAAGCTCATAATACAGGATGCCTTTGTGGTCCCACAAAGTACCTTGCTGCTATGGGTGTTTGCTTTGGTGTCGATGGTCGCGGATCGCCGTGCGTAACATATGCCTACTGGCGCTTTGAGGTGTCGTAATGAATCTATTTTTCATAGTCGGTGACAATACAAAGCAAAAACGATTTCGCTTTGTACCGTTGAAGGCGCAGCCAGTTTGCGATTTTTTGGACCATATCAATGGCTTTCAATGACAATTAAATGTCTTTTTGAGCCACGTCTAATATTGCCGCAGTTTCATCTTGGGTTAAGCATAGGTCTTCCTCCAAAAATTACCTCCCACCCGGCGTCTACAAATGTTGATGGCCTTTCTTCGCACTCCTTATCGGTTGTGTCAAAATCACCACTTTTGAAACGTCGGAACCAGTACTCACAGGTTGAAATAGATTGAGCATACTCTCCGTAGGTCTCAGAGGTATGTGGCACCTTCCCATTCGTTCCTCTCTGTGTGTAGAAGAATGGTATAATGTAGTTGTTGTAGATCATCTGACAGAGTTCCCATGACCTTTACGTGTCCGAATCTGAGGTCTCTTCACGACTGGATCGCACTTACCATACATTAACATTACTTCATACATAACATATCAGGTAATGCTCCCGTGACGAATATGGGAGCCGTCCTCTGTACTCGTTCCTACTAGGCTCTGGATAAAGTCTTGTTTAACACTGGCCACCATACGGTGACCACATGGAAAAGTATCAATCTTATAACAGCTTTATAATCTAGCGTTCCTTTTTTTGCCTATAGCCGTCTTGCTTATTACTTTAATAAGTAGTGCTGTATGACACTTGAGAAGTGCATATACAAAAATTTCATAAATTGCATAAAGGAAATTTTTGGCACATGCAGCTGTGCACCCTTTTATGCGAGTTGTTCGAGGATGTAGCGTGCATTTAGACGCTAGGTGTCGGGAGACGCCTAACCACTCTGAGTAATCTATATTCGGCACATTTGAGCTTTAACGAGTCTAATTTCTTACGGTTTCAATTGACGAATTACTTGAATTACAACTAAACCCCTATCAGGCTCTTTTTTGGTGCCAGGCGCGTATCGTTTCTCGCGCTTGAAAACAATAAGTTTGTAGACAAAGGACTAACTAGTGTCACTAGTTCGCTTAGGCTTTCGCCTGTTTAGGTTCATAAAAAGTCGAGTCGGTATCGGAAAGTACTTTTTCTTAACAAACGCGGTTATATAGTTCGTCTTTTTGTTGTTTGTGTTAGTTTTGCTGCAACGCTCATCCAGACGAGATATGTGAAACATAAATTGTTGTTTTTTGTAACCAATGAAATCTCAGCAACTCTGCGTGCCTAAAGGACAAGCGATGTACATACTTAGAGATTTATCGTTTGATATTGAGATGACTAAATCCTCCTGCGTTCACATGTCATCCATCAAAATTGCATTCTAGTCGATAAGTTTCAATATTATCTAATCCTGTAATTGATTAACATTGCCTACCATTGAAAACAATATTTTGCAACAGGCATGGCGGTCACCGGTGGTCGTTACTTTGGCGATCGTATGTCATATGCCTCGGGCGCACCCCGTTCCAACGGACACGGTCAAGTGGTGATTTTTAATAAAGCCAATACCAACCCCATACCCGTAAAAATGATACTCGAAGGGGAACAATTTGGCTCTAGTTTTGGCTATGAACTCACAACTGCCGATATCAATGGCGATCAGAAACCAGATCTTATCGTTGCTGCACCATTTTACTTTAATAAATCCGAAGGCGGTGCAGTCTACATTTACCAAAATGAAAAGGACATGCTGCCAGCGAAACCAACACTGAAGCTAACCGGAACGGTGGAAAGTCAATTTGGGCTTGCGCTCGCCAATATCGGTGACATCAACAAGGATAACTGCGAAGACTTGGCGGTGGGAGCACCTTACGAAGATGACGGTGTGGTCTACATCTATTTGGGTTCCCGCACGGGGTTGATTAGTAAGCCCGCGCAGCGTATACAAGCCTCCGATCTCGGTTTACTGCCAGATCCGCTAGTCACATTTGGCAGTTCAATAAGTGGTGGCACTGATCTAGATGGAAATTCCTATCCGGATGTAGTTGTGGGCGCATATAATTCTTCAGCAGTGGTTGCGCTACTCTCGCGTCCCATCATTAATATACAAACGACGGCGCGCGGCAATGAACTGAGAAACATTGATCCAGCCAAATCGGGTTGTCTACATGACGCCTCAACGAATTTGACTTGTTTCACCTTCGAAGCCTGCTGTTCCATCGACCCTTATGAGCCAGCGTCGGCGAATAAAGATTTGCGGCTATTGTACACAGTCGAAGCAGAAACATTTGGTGGAAATAAGAAGTTTTCGCGCGTGCTCTTCGATCGCGACAATAAGCGTAGCAACGTGGTGAAGCGAGCAGTGACAGTGCGTACCAATGGACGCATGGCCTGTCAGCAGGTTACCGGGTACATCAAGGAGAATACCAGAGATATACAGAGTCCGATAAAATTCCGTTTAAATTATACAATTGTGGAACCAAAGTTGCCACGATCGGGCTTGGAACTATTGAACCCAATTTTGGATCAAACGCAGGCATTCGTTGAATTTGAAGGTACATTCCAAAAGGATTGTGGTGAAGATGATATTTGCGAGAGTGATCTTATATTGAATGCGGAACTGGACTTGAATATGGAAAGTGAGTACCGCGAATAGTTGGAATGAAGGAGTCAAGAATGGAATATATGAAAATTATATTTGTCCTTTTTTCAGATGATAACTATGCTTTGGTATTGGGCGAAAAGGATGAGATGCGTGTCAATGTGAATGTGTTGAATAAAGCCGACTCGGCTTACGAGACACAATTGTTTGTGGTGCATCAGAAGAGTGTCTCATACATAGCAGCCAAAAGAACGGTAAGTCAGCGGTGGTTTTTTTTTAGCCTCCAGATTTTTCTTACATATAGATGTACTTCCAGAACTCTGTGATCTGCAATCGTTTCAACGACACAGTGGTTGCTTGCAGCCTCGGAAATCCAATGCGTCGAAATTCTGCCGTTTATGTGTCGCTGCGCTTCGATCCCAGTGGCTTGGAAGTGGATGAGCGTAAGCTGAGTTTTCATGTGTTCGCCAACACAACGTCCCGTCTTATTGGTGATGTCAAACCCGATACGGAGTTGGAAGTGCGTGTGGTGAAACGAGCTGAACTTAGCCTACAAGGTTGGGCGAAGCCGGAGCAGAGTTTCTATAGTGGGGAAGTGAAAAAAGACAGCAAAGTTATGCAAATGGAAGATGTTGGCTCGCCACTGATGCACACATACCAGGTAAGGAGTAGAGCTAATTCAAATTAAAGTAACTTAAATTAAATTAAAGTAATTTATACAATGAAACAAACAATCTCTTTTCTTCGCAGATCTATAATGATGGCCCCTGGAAAGCGCCGAAGGTCGTACTCACCATCTATTGGCCACATCAGCTGACCAGCGAGAAGAGTAAAAAAGACAAATGGCTACTCTATATAGAGGCCATGCCGATTGTGGAGAATGTGGAACTAAGCGAATGTTTCGTCGCGCCCGAATATGTCAATCCGCTGAAGCTCGCATCGAAAACGAAGTCCGACGAACTATTCGATACACTACTAATGGCGCCAGCACCGTATATGATGCGGCCCACCAACAAGACGCAATATTTCAACCGCTACAGCACGTACAGCGAAAAAAGCGTCTACACAAAACAAAAGGCGCCACAGCGGCCGGGCCTATACGACGCGGATGATGACGACGACGACGACGAGGATCGGTATTTGAATCGCGTGCGGCGAAATACAATCGAACGTATCATACGACCCGAACGCTTCATGGACATCGGCGGTGAGCACACCAATCGAAAACGAGATATAGTCGAATTAGATTGTAATAAAGCGACAGCGTCTTGTGTGAAAATCCAATGTGATATCTATAATATGCCCGCCAAGACCGAAGCGTACGTGCATATACGCGCGCGACTGTGGAACTCAACGCTAGTTTCAGAGTATCCACGCGCCGATTTAGTGCGCATTATGTCGAGAGCGCAAGTAAAAATACCGCTCGAATACTCGGTGGAACAGACTGAAGCGCATATATTGGTGAGTGGCGTCTAATTTAATTTAATTGAATTTTCAAGCGTAATTCCATTTTTTATCACACTCTGATTTTCAGGTGGAAACGCGCGCCTACCCCGAGCTGCTCGATCAGCAACGCGAGCAACCCACATCCATATGGATTTACATAGTTGCCATCATTTGCGGCCTCATCGTATTGGCCGTGGTCGTATTTGTGTTGTGGCATCTCGGTTTCTTTAAGCGACGACGACCCGATCCAACGCTAAGTGGTAATTTGGTAAAGAAGAGTGAAGAAAAACCATTCCTGAATGACGCGACGAGTAATGGGCGTGGCTTCTAACAACAGGGGACAGTCGGGTGGGATCTCGCGCAAAGAGCGCCGCCTAAAACACAACGAACATGCTGTTTAATATTAACGCAAAGCGTTGAGCCTGCGATTGTCGCTACCGCAGCCAACAACAATATCACCAACTACAATAACAACAATAATTATAATAGTAACAATAACAACAACAACTTGAATACAAATGGCTATGGTAGCGTGGACTATAAGCACGCTTGGAGCGGTAATGGACAAACAGATGCAGCCGTCATTGATTGGGGCTCACATTGGTGATAGGCAGGCAGGCATGCGGGGCGAACCTATCGCTGTCGACGTGGGAAAGTTGACTGGGTTGTAAATTAAGGTGTTGCGCTCTACATACAGAATATTATTATTATATAACTTTTTTCATGGGTGGTAAATGTCTGTGCCATTTTACTTAATGTAGACATAAAATAAATATATTTGTATGTATCCTAGGAGCTATTATGTATGTATGTGTATCTCCATAGACTTAGTGAAGCACTGCCATTTTCTGATTGGCTAGAAATGGCAGTAAAATTTGCATTCAATGCACAAAAAAAATTGTTCATAAATATATGTATATTTAGATGTAGGGTTTAAAAAGGCCTTATTCATGTATATACATAAGTTGTAAGTTTATAGGAATGCGTGAAAGTAGTTTGTATTTGTTGAGGCTCACTAGGCGTGAAAGGGTTTCGACGGATTCCAATTCTTTTTCCAAATTTTTTTTGTTTGTCATTTTCTGTTCAAAACGATCACGGAAATACCTTTTTTAAATTCACAATTTACTCCATGTTTGTTTGTTTTATTATTTACTGTAATTTTATTCAATTAAATTTTATATATGCATGTATTTTTAATTTTTCCCTTTTATTATATTTTTATTTAGTTTTTTTTCTAATTTTATTTATTTTTAGTTCATTGTTTTTCTTTTTCCTTTTCATTCTACTTGAATGTTTATATTGAAGAACCTTTGTTTCTTTTTTTTTTTTAACACACAAGTGAGTCTCGCAAAAAAAAGTTTTTCTTAGCATAATTTTTCTTAGTTAAAAGTTAAGAAAATCTGCCTGCTGCCAACTTACAAATATGTATTCAGTAGATAAGTAGTTTTTGTAAATATAAACGACCTATTACCATGCCAATGAAAAAACTAATCGCATACCTATTGATTTAACTACTGCGCTTAAAACTTTAACGCCGAATATATAAGTATTGTTTCGTCTTTTTCACTATTAGAGCGCTTAAAGCCAAGTTTTTGGGGCACACTTTTAGGCGCAGTAGGTAGTTAAATCAATTGATATGGCGATGAGTTTTGTCATTGCCGTAGAAATAGTGCGGTAAAATCAAGTTTTTTAGGCACAATTTTAGCTTTTTCATTGGCGTGCGAATCGAGTTGTTAGTTTAAGAGCTCATGACCGTTTCCAAAAGCAAAAATTGCTTTGAAAAAACATTTCAAATTGCGATGCTGAAAAGTAGGCTAGAAACAGTTTAAATACAATTACAACTACAAAATTTTATTAAAAGCAAAAGTACGCTTTGATGTGGCCTAATTTTAGGCACTGAGTTTTTCGAAATAGTCAAAAATATTTGTACGCATGTATGTATGTGCATTAGACCGTGCCACCTTACAAGCAAACAAAAAATGTTGACCCTACACACCTGAGTTAAAAATATTTTTGCAAGGCAGTTTCGAAAACAAACAAAAAATTCGCCGAACCTAGGGACCGACTTTTTAGATTTTTCAAGCGCACCTACATTTAGCAATAAAAATTATTAGAAAAAGTATAATAATTTTTAGAGAGCTTTCATTTACTGACGCTGGGGGTTCTAGAATATTTACTCAGGTTCAATGAACTTTGGAACAGAAAAAAATTGTCTCCTCTTTCTGACAAGACCACCGATATATCACACTTTAAGAACCGACTGTAAATGCCGTAGATATGGCGAAAAATTAAAAAACGCGGCTCCTACATTTTTCCATTTTTTTTTCTGGTACGGTCTAATGTGCATATAAATAGGTACATATTAGAAATTGTGCTAGCATTGTAGACTTACCTTTATTAAGAAGCTTCATTTAATTAGGTATCAATTTGTAGCGCGTATAAGCGAAAGCACAGTAAATAGTTTATTTCGAATTTTATAAATACACACGAATACTTTTAAATATTTATAAAAATTACCAGTAGACGACGAAGACGCTTTATAAAAGGTTGGTGAGCCGGGAAAAATAGTTGCTAAAATAGAAGTAAGATTATAAAAGCGCGCTGTTAGGCGTAGAAATAAAAAAATAAGAGAAAAACCTACTGGTTTCATAACGAAACTAAAACAGAACAAAAAAAATTGTTGTACATACATACATACCTAAATAAAAGTGTTAAACATTTGTAAATTAAAAAAAAAAACAATTTTACGTAGAACTATGTAATTGTCTTTAAGATTCTGTATACATTAGACCGGACCGGACCTCGTACGAAAGAAAAACGTTTGTAATTAATTACTCAGCCTAAATTAAAAGTTTGCTTTAGAGTATTTTGTGTGAAGAACAACCTATTGTTCTTACAATGTCCTAAAATAGGCAAATTTACATTTTCTTCGTAACCTTTTTTTTCTAAGCCGATTTCGGGGTATAATGGACAGTGTAAACAGTATTTTTGAGAGGTTAGGAACTACTATGTATATCATAACATACCAAAATTTTAAATATGTTAACTAAATTTGCATTCAATTGGGTAAAAATTGATATAGTTGGCGAAGTAGCTAATTAACATTATCATAATACAAAAAAAATATATTTTCAACTATACCTTACACTCGTGAAGTCGAGCTACAAACACAAATGTTATGAACCAAATTTTATTTTGGCTACTTTTAGAACTTGGCAAGGATGAAAATTTGTTTGATGCCAAAATCTTCTACAAGGTAGTTTTTAAACTAGTAGGTGGCGTGCAGTGACAAGTTTTTTCCGCGACCCAGTCCAGTATGCATATAAGTATTTTAAGCAATTAGGTATTCAAGCTCGAACTTATTTAATATGGAAACAACAAAAAAATGTATTGTAAGTATCGTCGTTGTTAATGCAAATAACAGTAATTGTCATCTTTTCGGTAATTCATTTTTTTTCACATTCAGCTAGTGTACCTTCAGATGTAGTTCCAAAAAGTTCCGAAATTACACTGCAAATTTTAAATGTTTTTCGTTTTACTTTTCCTGCAATATTTCAAATTTGTCAATTACCGCGTTTTGCATTGATGGTGGCGATGTGTACATAACACTTACTTATGTAAAAAATAGTAGATACATACATATGTATGTAGTATGTATGTACTTTTGTAAGTTTACGAAGTAAAATAATTGTATAAAAATAATAAATTAATAAAGCAAAAAAAAATTGCTGTAAGCCGTGCTTGCAGATATTTTAATTTGTTTACTTTTAGTTTAAATTTAATCAATTAATTTTTAAGATATATTTAATTTATTTCGTATTAGTTATACATATTGTGTCATTAATTTTTATAAATACAAAAATTTTCAACAACTGCGATTTAAATTATGACAAGAGTTGTGAAATGAGTTTGTCTAAAAAAATAATAAATATATTTGTAAATATGTCCGTCACAGTGTTTTCATGAAAGCTGGAATTGATTGTGCATATTGTCGCTCAGTAGTGCCAACGTTCGTTGTCTATATTAGGCAATAGTCAAAATGAGTGACAAAGTTCTCTATTGTTGTTGTTGCAACAGTATGCGAATTTCCCAAAGAGTTTTTTGGGGAGTGTTGATGAGACAAAGTTCTTCTATTTATGTGGCTACACTAAAACGTACGGGATAAATTATAAGTGAAAAGGACATAACAGCTCGGTGAAATATTCCAACGCCAAATAGTCCAATTATTTATGTGTTACCTTAATTCACAAAGGCCCTAACCAACACTTTTTTCGAAACTGCGTTTTTTCACAGATTTTAGTAGGATGTATTAAAAATTTTAATTTAAAATACACCTTCAATATACATTTTAAAGTGTTAGTAGCAAAAACAATGTAGTGACATGCCACTTTTTAATAGCCCTACCTGTTTTTAAGATTCTTTTCATAATTTTTTTGCTCCTCCTATAAAATAAGAAATTTGTTGGAGAAACTGATTTGATTTTTATTTTTATTTTTTCAAATTATTGGTTTCTAAAATGTCAAATATGGCAAATTTTTTGACAAAAATTCTTAATTGGCAAAATGTATTTGCATGAGAATCTTCAAAAAATAGCGATTGAGAACCAACTTTTGAAACGTTTGCTTAACTCAGGAGCATAAATGTTGATTATTGGGTTCTGCAAAGTATGGATTGATGCTTCTGGAAGGAAACAAACTTAAAAAGAAAAAAAATCGCACCAATTTCTATTTTTCAGTTTTTTTTATTTAAAATTTTGTTTATATTTCAGGTTGCCCGCGATGATATTTATAAAAGTAGACTATTTTTTACACTTTAGATACCAGAAGCAAAAACAAAATACAAGTAACTGTTAGGAGATTTTAAAGTTTGCATCGGGAGACCCGCATCCCAATAGCTCAATTCTGCCAATTGCAGCAGGCTAGGCGCATACCTGAGCATGCCAACCAATACCCCACCCCGCTAACGCCACGACATTAGTACACTGGTAAACCAGGATAAGCGGAAAACGTGAAATGAGCACCTCAAAACCTGCAATCTCTCCAGCGGAGCTAGCAAACTGTGAACGAGAGTAAAATCTCTCTCCCAACGTAAGTACAGCGTTACCCTTACATTCGGTAATACCACAACGTCGGGTCCATGCGCGCGCTTATCCAGCGAGCAGTTTATTGCACACCCGGAGAGAGGCAAAGTCCGCCACAGTATGCTACGTAAAGCACACAACCTCCGCCCCCGAGACACACCAACGTGCTTGACAATGACAATGACCTATGATAATACGGTCCTACTCGTGGTTGACCTGTCGAAGGCATTCGTACGATAGACCACGCGACCCTTTGCCAGCAAGTCCAGGACTCGTCGCTTCCGGATCGGACAAAGCGGACGCCAATCAACGGTCGAATTCCGAAACGCAGTCCAAGCTGCGTAGAATTAAACAGGTCCACCAAGGCGGTGTACTTTCCCCGACAAACTTTAAATAAAAAATCCTAACATTTTTTAATTTTTATTTTGCAAAATTTATTTTCAAAATTCATTCTTTACCTAATATACATAGTTAATAATCAATATTATAAATAAAAATTGTAATTAACATTAATAAATATATTTTTACATACATACATATGTGGATGCTTAATTATTATTAGTATTATTGGTATTACTTATTATTAGTGTTACTCATTTGCACATAGATGTTTTCAAAAGTTGCACAATTTCTTTAAAAAAGTGAAGCGATTTTTATATTATAATCAAAAGAAAGATAATCGATTTACCTTTCTTATGATATATATTAATAGTCATTTATAGAGGTTCACAAGAATTCGGTTTTATGACAACTTGGCAACCCTGCAGTTGATCCTGCGCTTAAACCTCACGACGCTCGGGCATCTGAAAATAAAATAAAGTTTAAAACAAAGTTAAAACATTAGTTAAATTTAAAAAACCTACCTTCTCGGCAAGAGCGCTTTCTACGGCGGAAAGCCTTTTCAATATTTCCTCTTCTCGAGTCTCCACTCTTCCAAGGGCAGCCAAAATTTGTTGTAGCGCTGTTGAATTTCATAAAATTTAAGTGTAAACTAAAAATACAATCAACATATGTATGTTGCTAATTTAATGTACCCGAGTCATTATCCACGGCAGGTTGGGTGGCCACACGGTCGAGTAAAGGCTGGGACACGTCGAAACGGCGAGATACTCTAGCTATAATGAGAACGTTTCAATTAGGAGAATGTCACTAATATAATGAATACTGATTCTTCTTACCATTTGCCTGACTAATATCCAGCTCCTGCTCCCCATCAACTATATTTTTGAATTCCATTTCTTTCTAAGTAAAATTATAAAATACGTTATGTAACATAGGAATTAAAATAAATTTATTCCCTACTGGAATAGCAAAATACTTATGGTCTATATCTTCTCTCTTAATAATTTGAATGTCTTCATCTATAATTTGAGCTACAAAATACCTAAATCAGATGAGGACACCACGGGCTCCCTAAAAATGTCCCCAACCTTTGTCAACGCCAAAACTGTCTGTTTGGGTTTGTTGGTTGACACTTTTTAGGGATCCCGTTTTTTTACTAAAGAAGAAACTATCTTTTTCTTTTTTTTCGATTTATAATAAACTTATCTATTTGTGAAATTTTGCTAGAATCCGTAATATCTTTTCGTTCTTCTATTCTCAAAAATAATTGCTGCAATATTTTATTTGGATTCTTAATAATTTTTTTTATACATTGTACAGGATTTTCGAATTTATATGCAGAAAAATTGTCTAAAGGACCAAATTGTTTAACGCAATCACTTAAATGCAAAAGATCATTCACATTGGAACTGATTAAATGTTCGCCGTAGAAATTACTAAACAACTTTACAAATTCTTTTAACACTTCATTAGCGACATTAGATTATACTTGACAAGACTTTTCACAAGAGAGAAGGNTTTCGTTCTTCTATTCTCAAAAATAATTGCTGCAATATTTTATTTGGATTCTTAATAATTTTTTTTATACATTGTACAGGATTTTCGAATTTATATGCAGAAAAATTGTCTAAAGGACCAAATTGTTTA